>NC_139350.1:3421869-3510869 GCF_055883805.1 Amblyomma maculatum | reverse complement strand
CTGATTAATGAACTTGGTCCAGGAAGTAAGGAAAGGTTGTTAAAAGCTTTGGAAACAGTCATAACGAATAAGCAAATTCCGGACAGCTGGCGACAGAGTAAAATGAATTTGATTTATGAAGGGAAAGGAAAAAGGATGCACATAACATCTGACAGGCCGATTACCATAACATCTGTTATGTACAGGTTGCCCATGCAGGCGGTGAAATTAAAGGTGCTGGCATGGGTAGAAAGTAACAAGATACTCGGAGAACTTCCTTAGCCACCTTTTTACCTTTAAGAAACCAACACTTTGAATAGATGTTTCTGGGCGGTCAAGTCCTTCTCTTGGTCGCTAAATCCATTCTTGTTTGTGCGCATGGTATGGTGGCCCAGCTATGAGCCCATGTAGTACCCCTGATTGAGCATCTTTGCTTTATTCCGGCAGTGAAATATGCTAAAGCTAATCAGCCAAGGAAGGGAAGTTTATTTTGCCTCTGAATGACCTCTTCTGGTATATCACTAGCAGAGAATGAGTAATCTTTGTAGAAACCTAATTTCCCTCCAGCACTATAAGAATGTGACCGAACAGCTAGCCTTGTTCTACCAGCTAATTTGATGCGGTTCTCCAGACACGAGCTCACTACACTTAAAGAGCGTAGTATTTTTTTTCCCTTGTACATCAGGCTAGTTTGCTAGGGCTAACTTACCTTCGCCTTGCTTTGCTGTCTTGGCTTTCGTATAATCCGTACGGATAAGTCGGGAAGGGTTTCCGTCCCCTACAAGGGCGGTAATTTCACACCTCAGTGCTAATGATATTTCTAATACATCTGCCATATCCTACTTTCCAGACTCTCCCAAATCAGCGGGTTTAATTCTGAAGCTTTGCTCGCGTAGGGTTCCGGCCGCTACAGTTTTCCATATGTTAAAGAGTAATTTCTCTTCCCCATTATATATATTTGCTAAGAACGCTGCTAATAAAAAAAGGAAAATTGCCTAATTCCCTGGAATTTCCTGTAAACACAGACTGCGTAGTCACGCATGGTTCCCGCGCTTCCAGGACATCATTTTATTATAACCTAGATAGACGGTGGCTTACAACTTCTAGTGGCATATTTTATAGCAACCCGACACTTTCACTGCCCGCCTTGATTAGCAATTACTGTATGCGGGGAACGTGGAAATCTGGGTTGCAAGCAACTACACGCTGGCTCAGGCCCTCCGGTTCTTGGGGGCAAGTCGTCGCCTGAAGAACGCCTTCACGGACAGCATCGTCGAGGGTTGCGACCTGAGGCGGCGCTGGCATTGGCATAAGGTAAGATGGAGTCCTAAGTCAGACTCCGCCCGCACCACTAATGTATCGCGGGGGCTGGCATTGGCAGCAGACGACGCGCGTCAGTATATCTAGAAGGCCCAGATCGTAGGCAGCGGGCTTCTTTTTCACCACGAGGCCTCAATTGAGCGCCGCCGGAAGATTGTTCGACCACTTTCCGTCGTAAAACTGCTATATGCACCGTAGCCTTTGCGCAGATATTTGAAAACGTTTGACCAGGTGCCGCATTCGATATGGATCCATTTTATATAGATATGCTCTTTCCAGTTCATTCGGGGTGACGTCAGAGAAGATCAACATCAGGGAAAAGCAGCTATTGCCAATCAGAGAAATCACAAGTAACGAGGTCCCTACGTTGATGACAGCCTCTGCCATTCGCCGCGCGCACCGTTAAACTATTGGCTTAGATGAGCAGCCAATGGCGAGGTCTCATTACTCCCCATGAACCCTTGACAGCCACAGGCTCGTCACTGAACAGTGGCCAGTATTCGACCACCGAACAACATTCGAATTCAAAAATAAAAAAGTCATCATAGAAACATGGAATGCAGCTCATGTTCTGAAAATTAGCCGAATGCTTATCTCGGCAGCGCCCTTCGTGCGCTCTCTCCTCCCACCCAATCAATTTTTACATTTGTGGCAGAGTGTTCTTGGGCATATGACCTGTAGGGGAAAAGAAAAAAAGACAAACTGTAAAAATCACTGCTTCGCAATCATGGGGCGTCCCCTTCCAAGTGTGCATCTCTTTGCGCGACAAGAGGTGCGTGCAGCGTCGTTCTCATGACGACGTCATTTTTCTCCCTGGCTGCTGCAGGGTTGAACAAACAGAGCAAAACATCGTTCGTCTGTGCGGCCTGTTGGAAACCGGTACAACTATGGCCGGCTTCCGCGCAATCTTCCGGAAAGCCAAATCCGTATCTGCGCTGCCCTTCAGCGGAAGGAACGCCTGTACATCTAAAGAGCCGCACACCTAAATGCACAATAAAGGAAGGCAGTCCTTCTCTGTGGAGTGGGTGGGCATTTCCAGTTTTGAGCCGAAAACAAACTTGTGCTGCTGCTTTATGCGGGCTATAGCAGAGGACGGTTCCGCTTCGGATTTCCTATACAGAAGGCAGCAGCTCCAGAAGCGAGACGAGGAATTCGATAAACTATACTTTGTGTAAAGCTTTTTCTACCTCTAAGGTTCGAAATAACTGCGAGCAACCACTGCTCACCATACTGAAAGCCATGAAAAGATGTACTGTATTAACGTTCCTTTTTTTTTTCGTGTGATGAAATAAATCGCTGGGCTATACTTGTTACAACCTCAAGTAATTTCTGCAGCAACAAAGGAGAAGCATTTTCTATACTGCGCATCAACCACTCAATTGAATCTCGTATACTTTCGGGTATCAGCCACACACCTGCCGCTTAGGACGACGGGCATTTCTATCGAGTGCACCGCTCGCACGGAGCTCTCAGGGAGAGCGCGAAAGCGACACCTCCTCGTATGAGGCAATGGTGGTCAGGATCGTCTTTACAATAATAAAAGAAAAAAATTCCGTTTTCTTTTCACTGCACTTCAAAGCCAGCGTCGCCTAGAATAGATAGACAGGTGGATTTATTGAAAGGAAAAGGCAGAGAGGTTGGCCGGAATAATTCAAATCTGGCCTGCTACTCAAGTTTAAAAGCTGCTTAACTACATGAAAAACGTCTCTCTGGTAGCATTCTATCAGGAAATAGAACTCGTAATTCGTTCTCAAGTGACACATCCACCCTATCACATTAAGCAGCCATCTTGTGTGCTCCTACCGAAAACATGTGAAGGGATACTCATTACTCACAAACGTAGAGTTCAAGCGCAACATGGGATCTTGCGCAGCTAGGCAGTGTCGCTGCTTAGGGGATACAGGAGCGTACCCCTCTCTCGCGACAGAGGCCATGTTTCACTGAGGACGTGCAAAGACGACCGAATTGAAATAACTGCGCCGTGAGTGTGCAATTTTCAGCTTTTGGAACTGTACTGGTACCGAACCTGAAAGCCAACTCTTGCCAGCAACCACGATGTTAAAGCGAGGGGGGGGGGGGGGGGGGGGGGCATTCTAAGATATGTCATCAAAGTCGCAGGCTGTGGGTTTCATTACTAATGTGATGGCGTTAAATGTCTCCGTTATTAAGAAAATGCAGCTTCAGGGTTGTCGGCGTTATGCGTTGCGAGAGAAAAATCACTGAAATGCCTCTGGAAGCTGGTTTTGGCCCATAACTATTGTGCGTGACAATTCGCAGTATGCGTGTGGCATTCTGCGGCAGCCCGATACCCGCAGGTCCCCACGCGGACTTTAGCTGGCACGCACTGCCTAATTTCAAAGGCCCTTGAATATACACGGTTGACACTCGCCACAGAATAAAGCGATTGTATAGATAAAACGCCTTCAGAGATATCCTGCTTGTCCGCGCCGATGGCTCAGTAATAATTAAGAACTCATGCTGGGATTATCAATGTGGAGGAGAAATATTCATTCTTTTTATGGCCGATAATCAAGGTGTTGTCCCGCCCATAATCGCCAGAACCAAGGCGCGCAGGCCAGCGCGTCTTGTCAGCGGACAATGCTCCCGCCCCCCCCCCCCAAAAAAAAAAAAACTAGAAAAAAAGGAAACAGAAAAAATAGGGCATTAGCTGGCACACGATGCATTTTTCTCTGCACGATCTATATTGGCAGCTCGCAATATATGAAGACGTGTTCTCCGGAAGTGCTGCGCTAGAGGTGAAGGATATAAGATACGCACGAATGTTCATCTGGACTATAGGTCTGGGCGACGCGGACGCACGGAGGGGGGACGGGGCTAGTTTGTAAGCTCCGTTCTCACACGGCTGCATTATCGTTGCAAAACTTCCTTCTCGTGTGATTTCACGCGAGATTACAGTTCCCCAAGCCGAAGAACAAAATTTCTCCTTTGCGCGGCGCTTGCGACGCTGGCACAGAAGCCATTCCTTTATAACTAACGTAGATAAGCAAGTAGGACAGATACTTGTGCAAGGACGTCGAGCGGGGCAATTGAATTCCATGTTGCTCGCTTGCATAATTACACTTCCTATCTGGTCTTCGCATCTGCTCAGTATACGGATGATATATAGTGGATGTCATATACTGGGGTAGGACATGTGGTCTTAACCTAATCTCTCTTTGAACGTCAGATTGACTCTAACACCATGCCTCAAATTTGGAAACCCTTAAGCTTAACCATTAAAGGGCCCATGAAAAGCTTGAAGCTGTGCTTAAGAAAAGCACACGAGCGGTCGGCGCCCTTCACTAGTCAGTAAAGCGCAAAAAAATTTTAGGCTAACATTTTTAATAACGCAGATATTCCATATTAAAAATGACGCTCCTCCTCTCCCGTCGCTGTAACCCTCAACTCATACACGCCATATGCGCCGGCCAAAAAATAAAGAAAATGTCTGGGCCGACGCCCCGCCCATAATGCGTCACGAAGCGACGCCAGCGACGCCACCGACTCTCGGTTTGTTTACTTCCGGTGGTGCTCCGATTTCTTCCCCTTCGTGTTCGCGGTTCGCGTGTCGGTCGCCATGGAACGCATGGATCCCGAGCTTGAAGCTTCGCTGCGTGAAGCCGCCGCCGAGCTGGACTTCGATCCTTATGATTACACGCCGTTTCGTGATCCGCTAGACAGCGACGACAGCAGTGACAGCAGCACGCCATCGACTGGCCCGTCTGAACCACCCGCTGGCGGCGGAGACGACGGCCTACCATGGTGCGTTCCGTGGCGCGCGCGCCACTGCACATAAGTTATTACAACTTTCTTATTTCACGAAATGCCGTTTGGTGTTTGCTTCGGGGCCTTTTCACATTTTACTTATGCGCAGGTGCCGCTGCGGCTGCTGCGAACGCATGCCCACACCTGAAGAAGATGTGTGCTGCCGCAGCATGCCGGAGGTGCTGGTGGTGCACGGCGGCTGCATCGGCTGCATTACGAGCCACCCAGCGTTCCAAAGCGTGTGTCTAACGCCCGAAGTTCTTCGGGCTGTGCACATTGCTCTAGAGGAGGAGGGGGCGAATATCGATGAAGACGGAGATGTGAACAAGTAGGTAGTGCGGAAGCGTCGGGTGACAGATTCTCATTATTATTTTTAATTATTTTGTGTGTGTTTGTGTGTGTGTGTGTGTGTGATCCGTTTACTGTAAAGCGTGGTATTTTCAGGCAGCACCGCTACATAGCCTACCGCTTGTTTACGAAGTGGATTTGGGGCAGGCTGGGCGAAGGCAACAGGGTGGTGCTGCCAGCCTGCGTCGTTTGCCGGGTTCGTCGTCAATTTCCGTCGGCGAGCTACGTGGGATTCAGGCACCCTCCCCTTTAATCTCAGGTGATTGTCGCTTCACTGCATGCTGGCTTCTAAACTTTATCACGTGTGCAGGCGCACTGCTTCGAGTGGTGCATGGAAGTGCGTTTACTTTTAAGGTGGAAAAATTGAGAATGCTATTTTATGAACGCCAAGTTATGCACTTTGTCGAGTGTCTGTTTTGTGGCACTGTTTAAGAACAGACATCGCATTTCTCTAAAGTGCCAGAACTTGTAGATGTGTAAGCAAGAAAGGTGTAGAACTGTTAGCTAGTGAAAAATAAAACCTGGGGAGAAAGTTCAATTCCTAGTAAAAATATATATATATACACATCCAAAAACAAGCCAGAATGGAGGACAATGCTAAGCATTGCCAAGTCTACTTGGGCACATGCTTCCAAGCATCTACCATAAACATTTATTTGGAATGGAATTTATAGAAAAAAAAATTAAAATCAAAACACAGAATGCTTCTGCCGAGGCAGCACAAGCATTCTGTGTTTTGATTGATACCGAGTGTGTGAGTGATCAATACTGACACAATGAAATGAGTGCTTGAAGGTTTGTTTATTGATACTCCTAGCCGTGAATACAGGACAACAGATAGCAGAATACATCCATTCCAGCAGTGGAGTAATACAGGTGAAACACAGATCAAACCACGACTTTTGTTCCTGCATTTGCTGATCTGAATTATTAATTCGAATTTATTTACAGTCTAATATGCTTGCAGGGTGTCACATTTCTTATCTCCAAGCTGCAGTAATAGCTGGTCCCTTTCAGGTGTGTTTGCCAAAGTGTAGGGGCAGCACTACATGTTTTCAAAAAGTTATGAAATTTGATTCAAGGACGCGTTAGCCATTGGCCGCAGTCACAGTTGCTGCTACCGCTTCGATCTTGGCTCGCTTGCACTCTTGCTCAGCTTTTTGGCAATGGGCTAGTCTGGCTTCTCTTTGTTCAATGGTCTCGGCAGGCTGTCTGGCACGGTTGCAGCCTCCGTCTTTAGTGAGGTGGCGTATGTGCATGGTGTATTTCCGTAAGTTTAATGAAGGAGAAGGAGTAGATGAAACATTAAGACTATGATCATTGTAGCGCACGAAAATGTCTTGCAGTTAGAAATTGATGGAGGCGATGTTTACTGTATAGTGCGAGAGTGTGTTTTAGTTTTACTACGAGGTGTGATAGGCTGTGGCGATAGCATAGTGCTCTCATGTCTGAGCTGTAAAGATGACATTGTTTGCTACACAGCGTGAAAGTTCAAAGTCAACATTGCATTCACTTTGAGGTTTGTGCATGGGAGGAGTAGAGCGAATGCTCTAAAAGCCTTACTTTAGCTGTCTCGGCTATCACCAGCTGTCATGCCTGGACATAATCCCCTATTCCTTGATTATCAGCTGTATGTAACTGTGCATTACATCGCTCTCCTTTCACAGTGAATATATGTACACGAATTCTGCCAGCTACGGTAGCCACTGCTTCTCATTTTGGGGCCTGTACCGCAGGAATCACTTAGTCGGGCTGGGAGACCTTGTCATTGCCTGTTCTAATATTTATCCCTCTGGCATTTTATAGAGCGAGGAGCTTCTTTCATAATTCATTCGTTTGGCACTGTTGATAAGGATACTTTTAACTTGTTCTCTTGCAATTTCTGGAGCCTGGGGCCTGAACTTTGTCGACAGCTTGGCTTGTTATCTTGTTTCTTTGAGATTGTTTCTAGTTTTTTCTGTCGCTTTTCTTATCCGCATATCTCCTCTTCTTCTTTTCATGGCCGCTTTTTCCAGTGTTGGTGTTTACATTTTATTTATCTATGCAGGTACATTTTATTTATCTATGCAGGATAGTCAAAGGAAAACAAAAGGCAATATAGAACAGAGCACCAGGAAGAAGGAACAGAACTGAAGAATTTACAGCTTTACAGAAAAAGACCACAATGAAATTTGCAAGGAGAGAAGAAGGGAGCACTTATACAAGGGGAAGAGGTCACCTGCCTTGGGGCAGAGCATTCCGACCAGCTACGTGGGTGTGTGATGGTGGGCTGTCGGCTTTGACGGTTTCAAGCGGCCTCCACTGGCTTCTGCTTTGGTTGTGTGGGCTGAGGAATTTCCCCGTCTACGGTACGAGCAATGCACTTTGCAACAAACTCTCATTCTGTGCAGTAAGCATCGTTGTCTTCATCAAGTTCAAACTACAACGTTCTGTTCAGCTGTGCGGCGAACATTGTCATCTTCATGAAGTTCCATCTGCACCACTCCTTCATTTAACCTGGGTAAATATGGCATACACATACGCCATCTGGACGAGCGCGGCCGAGGTTTGCTAGCGTAATGTCGGACCAATTTAAGCAGTGTGACATAATTCGCAGTGCTTTCACATTACTGTACCTAAGCAGAATTGAGTGCACTCATGCAATTTCTTTTGAAGGGGGGGGGGGGGTGAGCAGTTTTTTTCACTGCACTAGAGTATGCAGGCTGTGCCATGAATTTTTATTAAAGTTGGCAACTCTGATGAATCCTTGCAGCTCATTGACCTTTTTGTAATTTTTGTAATTTTTTAGCATATGTAATACCTTTCCTGCAGTTTTGGTCTGTTCTATATTGTCACAAACCCCACCTTAACGATTAACAGAGGCGCGGGATCCCCTTTACGGTTACCCTTCGTCCCTCTATGAGGCTGAGAACACAGTTAAAAGTTAGGCCGATCAACCAGTGAAGTGAATGTGTTGGTGTGTGATCAAGGAATAAATTTATTCGTCACTTTTTTCAACATACAATGGGAACATTTATAGGTAGTAGTCCAAATTACACTGCATAAAAAAAAATAAAACACCAGGACATGATAGTAATAAAAAACGACTCGGTAAATGACACGAGAAAAAGCCGACAATGAGCAAACACTGCGATAAAGAAGACTATAAAATAACAAAGCAAGTATTCCAGAGATAGTAAGGGCGAGAGTTACACAAAAACACAGCGTAAAATACTAAGCCAGATCAAGGTTTAAACAAAGGCGAAAAGAATATTCAATTAACCGACAGTCTGTAGCAAAAGAGATTCCCACAGCCTTCTTATCTAATCGTAGTTGCAGAGTTGGTCGGTAGCGGCGGCCGTACAGGGAGGGGGGACGACAAGTTGGTCGTGGGCTCGGTGAAAAAAACAAGACACTTTCCTGGAGCAAGCAGCCACGAGAGAGGCCCAGGGCACACTGCTGCAGCATACTCCGGTCTGCCTTTTTTATACTCTGCTGGTTGTACTGCGGCCCGACCGGCAAGGATGTACTCTCGCCGGTCGCTGCCCCGGAGCGTCTTGTCGAAGCATGCTCTCCCGTTAGTTCCGCTCTATATATGAGGCAAGAAATCCCATAACTTCGCTCTATATGTGAGGCAGCTTGTGACATATCCTTGCTATATGCATTAATGTTTTCTGAAACATTGCTTGCTTCTTCTCACTACCTGCCTTCATGTTGCATGAAGTACTCCCACAAACATTTGAACCTTTGTTGTCTACAATATCTGCTAAAGGTTATGCCCCAGGAAGCTTGTTCAAAGTTCCTGCTGATGATACCACAGAATTGGGTCCTGTTGCTTGAACCATTGGCGTTGGGTATCGATCTTCAGATGGCTTTGTTGGCTTGCCTCAAGTTCATGCAAAGCCGGAGAATGGCTACAATAATCTACACCCAAGTCCTCGCACTGGTTCTGTGACATCAGGTGGTGCACTTGTTCAGTTTCTGCTTCCCCTTTGTTTCGTAGGTGTAGCAGGGCCTGTGCCATTGGTTGCACGTTGTTGATCCGCAGTTTCCTTTAGAAGTCGTGCTGTTTTCACCATCAGATGAAGAATTCATCGAGTTTTGGAGAGTGCTTCATGTATTTTAGAGATTGCATTGCTGTGCTCCGCCTGATTTCGTATGGTGTGCAGGAGATCTAGGTAGCTGGACGTGTGTCATGCTAGCAGTGGGAATGTGTGTTGCTGACTGTTGATAATCGTGGTGTCTGTTGCTTATATCCAGATGCAGTTTCATTCATGAACTGTTATCATTTTTCCAGTGGTGTTTTAGAGCTGGCATAATAAACTTCTTTACACTGAAAATATTTCCTTTTATGACAGCTCTGCAGTATTTGTCTGAAACCTCACTATTTTTCATTGCTGGCTGTCTGTACTGTGGCACTAAAGTGAGTGATCAATTTCGTTGGCTCACCCTTGAGCTTCCAGATCGAACTGATCATCTTGTGCTATCATCAGTATGCAAGAAGTTTGCATGTGTCTTTCAGTCCGAACTAGACACTGGCCTGTTATGCAACGAAATATCCTTTTTCTGTGCAAAAAGTCCAAGAAAGCTTTCCTTCAAGGCTAGGTTCCAGCAAAGGAGAGATATTTGAGGGCTTCCCATTTTGCAAAAAAAGCACAGCTTGTCTAATGTGTAACCTCCCAACATCGTTTTTTACAGCCAATCATTGGCTACATTTAGCGTTTCGTAGCACTACACTCCGAGACCTATTTATTTTAAAGCTGGCGGCGCTATGGTGGTTGTGAAACTGGCTGGTGAACTTTTAACGATGGTTGAAGAAGCTTTTCTTCATGACCATGTTGACCCACGGTTAGATTTCTGAAGTCAGTTGTTGGAAAGGTGCTTTTGTCGTGCAGGGCTTTCCTTCGTGCAACCATTTGTGATGGGCCAAAAGGCGAGGAAGAAAGAGGGGCACATAACGTGGGAAGCTGGGAGTAATTGGCGTTCGAGCAGTGAAGAGGTGGCAGACATGACCCAAGCGCTAGTTGCCAGTTATCTCCCAGATGAGGTACTGCCAGTGACGTAAAGGGCCCACTGACATTATTGACGTGGTTTGCATGTGCTGCCCAAGTCGGTTTCAAGTGTTGCCCGGAGCACTTTTTAGAATTTATTTGTAAAGGATAGGCTCCACACAAAGCTTTTAATTTAACTCGAATACTCGTAAAGGCCACCTCTACAGATTTCTTGCATTACAACGCAAGTAGCATTTGAGGAGCCCTCTTATTCAGTATCTATTACCAACTGTCTCCAGCAAGATGTGGTTGCATTTCCTTTGTTAGGTTTCTTAATGTTTTGTATTCTGTTTACTTTCCTACCAGTGTTCTTGCTTTCACCATGTTCACTGGGGACCCACTGGACAGGTGATGTCCCAGGCATTGCCTGCAGTCAAGTTTTGGGGATCATATCGTGCAAGACAATTTCTCTCCGATTCCAGGCTGAATTTGTGAAGAGTCATGAAGCAGGCTGGCGGATTCCGGTGGTCAAATTATTGAGCACCCGCCTTGCATGTAGCAGGAGCAGTATTGTCATTGATGCTACTGGATTCTCACTCGTGAAACACCAGGTACACACCTTCCCAATTTTGTGCTCCGGTCATACGGGTAAAATAGCTGGGGAATAGGTCTCTGACTGCACTTTGAGCAGGGGAAAATATCTTGAGGTTGGAGACTTCATCAGGACAAAAGAATCTGTCATTGGCGCATCAGACAGCTGATTGCAAGCAAACAGCTGCATGTGAACAAGGAGCAGTGATAGTGTTTCCACTTCATCAGTCAAAGTTCCTACAAACATTCCGCCTGGCTTACAGACGACGTAACACTCTTGACATCTCTACGTAACGCAACGTTTCTGAGACCAAGGAACGATGCACACAAAACAGGTGACACTTCCATCACTCTTCCTTCTTCGTCCACCTACTCCCGAGTTCCTCATATTCATTATTCGTCTGTCTGTAACTCTTGCCTCCTTTTGCAAACAAAGCCCATCGGGCAAGTCAGGTGTTGTCACGAAAGTGGCACTTCTTCAAACGGCCGGTGTGTCCCCTCAGTTTTTGCCGAACGCCGTCCACTGGCCGTAAGACGTGCAGTCCGGTAGTCAAGTTCGTCAAGTCGTTCTAAGATCACGTGGGCCAGTGTAGCGTGCCAGCATTTTCTGGTGTGAGCTGCGCTTTCTCATTGGTTTCCAAAGCCAGACTAGGTCACCGGGGAAGTAGATGATCTGGCGATGGTGGTCATTATAGCGAGCTTTCGATCGCTCTTGTGACGCCAAAGTCCTCAGTCGGGCTATTCGCAGTGCTTCTTCAGCCAAGCAAAGAGTTTTGGCTAAGCACGGGTCATCTTGAGTGGACAATGGGAGGATGGTGTTGAGGGTGTGTCAAGGGGAGCGGGCAAACAGAAGGAAGAATGGACTGTATCCTACGGTCTCATGCCTGGTAGCGTTGAAGGCGTATGTTATGAACGGAAGAACACAGTCTCCATTTTTATGGTCCGATGCGACATACATTGGGGGGGGGGGGCAAGCATATTCGTGGGAGTTCTATTGGTGCGTTCAGTTAAACCATTTGTCTGAGGGTGGTAAGGGGTCGAATGTCTGAAATCAGATGCACATAAACGCAGTTCTTCAATTACATCGGCAGTAAACTGACGACTTCTGTCACTTATAACAACTCTCAGGGGACTATGTCGCAAGATGACTGAATGCAGCTTAAACAGGGAAACTTGGTATGCTGTAGCTGCGGGAAGAGCGGCCGTCTCACAGTAGCGAGTAAGATGGTCCACACATACAACAATCCAACGATTGCCTCCATGCGGCTCTGGAAAAGGACCCAAAAGGTCCACTCCTACTTTCTCAAAAGGAGCCTTGGGTGGCACCACATTCCTGGTGCAACACCAGTGGGACCTTTGCAACTCTGGTACTGAGGAAAGCTTGCAACATACTGGTAATTCGTGTGGCGCATCCGTGGCCAGTAGAATCGCTCCTGAGTGCAGTACAAAGTTCTCGAAGATCCCAGGTGTCCCGAAGCTGGATCATCATGCATGACGCGTAAAACAGAAAGACAGAGGATTTCAGGTATTACCAACAGGAACCGAAGGCTAGTGTCCGAGTAAACTTTCTTGTATAGCAGGCCATCACATAGGCAAAACTGGCTGTTCGAGGTTGGGTCCTGAGCAGCAGTTAAGAACGACTCCAGATGCTGGTCGGTGTGTTCCTCTGTTCGAAAGGTGTGAGTATCTGGAAATCTGAGATAAAGCAGCGACGTAATGATCAAAGTTGTCCGCGTCGCATTCCGTCGTGGCAAGTGGCAACCCGGCCACTTCTGAACGAAATGCTGTAGTCGTATTCTTGCAAGCGAAGTGCCCAGCGGGCTAGGCGACTAGACTGATCACGGAGATTGAGTAGCCAGCATAGGGAATGGTGATTGGTTACTACTACGAAAGGCTCTCCGTACAGGTAGCAGCGAAACCGCTGCATGGCGAAAACAACCGCGAGACATTCCTGCTCGGTGATGGTGCAGTTCCGTTCTGTCTTTTTAATGACTGAATTCAAGTGGCGGTAACCTACACAAAATTACCATGTGCCACCTTTCTGTGCCACATGCGCCACCATGTGCCGCATTTCACGTACTTGCTCATTGATGACCTTGCACTCTGACGGCGCCACACGACATGGTTTTTGGCACATTGGGTGTGCATAACCGTTGTCAATGCGATGAGTGGTGTGTGACCCGGGAAAGAAGCTTGAACTGATGGCTTTCGAGAAGTCAGAAACGGATGAATACTTCGACAGCAGATCTTCCAAAGCATCACGCTCTGTGGTGTTCAGGGAATTACTAATACCACGCAGTTGAGCATTCACTTGGGATGCTGCGACATTCCGCTGCGGTGCATCCATAACCAAGGCCACTGATATTGGCATGTCTGAACTGCAAGAGGCAAGCTTCATTCCAGCTGCTAAAAGAACTGCCTGCTATGGAGGCCATAAATAAAATAGATTCCGTAACAGAAGCCCACATCTATACAGACTCCTTAGCCGCCGTTAAACAACTAAAGAAAGTGACAAAGACAC
Source organism: Amblyomma maculatum (assembly GCF_055883805.1). Classification (NCBI taxonomy): domain Eukaryota; kingdom Metazoa; phylum Arthropoda; class Arachnida; order Ixodida; family Ixodidae; genus Amblyomma; species Amblyomma maculatum. The sequence goes on along the minus strand of NC_139350.1, from coordinate 3,497,375 downwards.
TATGTGTAACCCAGGAAATCCACGCACTCAATAAAAAAACAGATACGCATCCAGGTACACCGGACACAAGACGATGCTCAGAACGCTGAGCAGAAAAAAGTCGACCACCTCACACACGAAGTTCCAAACACTCAAGCACCCCCCCACAAGGCTCCCTTCTGATGCCCGCTCTGCTATTCTCATCTTAGCATCCTCTTTAAGGAAAAGGTTCCCCTTAGGAGGATAAGAGCTCGGGCGGCCCTTACCTCGTCGGTAAAATGCCGATGGGAATCTGAAGAAGACATCGGACCACTAAACCGGAATGCACAACATAGACATCGGAGGCACAACAGTATCATCGCACACGCACAGAACATCTTCACAAACGAGGTTCGTTCAGGCAGTAGGCATCCGTCAACACTGATCTACAGTGGCGCCACACATGTGCAGAAAATTTATACCAAGGATTACATGTGTGGAAGTGGGGTGGAACGGCGAATTCCGCAGAAAATATGGTTCCTCCAAGACACACCTTGGCACTGGACACTCCAACGGCATACAACAAATCGCCACTAATGCTATGAAAATTTCATTTCTGTCCCAAGAAAATTTGGGTCCCAGGAATTTTTTAAATGTTAAACTCATAATCGATATTGTTGCATACGTGTCCACTAACGGCATTGTAGAAATACCGTCAACAAACGCACGGATCCTATTTTTGAGCATAGTTACAAAAGGAGGCATTTCTGTGAATAGCGAGCTTTCACTGGCGGCCTCACCCCCACCGGCCATGGCGCCTAGTTTTCTGGAGGAGGTGACTGGGAACGACGCCACGGGGACAGCGAGCGACGGGCACGAATAGCGGGGAGTGGTTGTGTACGCCACCGGTCTTAAACTGGCTGTGTGGACGAGACGAACAGTACCGAGGGGAGTCAACTGGGTGATCACTGGTTGTGTCTGGATACGTTGATCGGTCATACCGCGAAGGTGTACGACGGCGGCATTGTTTTGAAATATGACCCGGGGTTCCACACCGGTAACAGACAGGATTAGACCGAAGAAGGGGTTTGTCCTGAAAGGGTTCGATGTTATGCTGTCGATAAAAGCCAGGTTCGTGCTGATCTGTGAACCGGGGTCCTCACCTAGGTCTTCACGGCCGAAAGTCAGGATGTCTAGAAGAAACTGGGCTTGCGAAATGTTGCCGCGATCATGCATCGAAAGAGGCAGGGTATGCTGCGTGAACAGAAGAAAACTCAGGCTGCGATTGCGCCTTGTAGGCGGGTTCACATGGAAAAGATGGGCGGTAGGACACTGGTGAGGTGCCGGCAGCGGGAATCGAGCTGGAGGAGCTCTTCACTAATGATCTGCCGGATAGTTGAGGTAAGGTCCAGAGGAACATGCTCATCAACATTGGCGACGGTTGTCACATTGGCAAGCCTTCCAAACTTACGAGTTACTCGATGGGTCTTTAGTGCTTCGAACGTGCGGATGTGACGGAGGACAGCGGAAACAGTCGGGATGTCATCTTTGGCGATGAGAAAGTTGCAGACATTATCTGCGATGCCTTTCAAAAGATGGCCAACTTTGTTCTCATCGGACATGCGAGAGTCGATAGTCCTGCACAATTTGAGGACCGCTTCGGTATAAGTAGTGCAGGTCTCGCCAGGTAGTTGGGCACGATGGGCGAGGGTCTGCTCAGCCTACTTCCTGCGCGCTGATGAATCGCCGAAACACTGTGCAAGTTCAGTGACAAAGCGGTCCCATGTCGTCAGCGTGTCCCCATGGTTTTCATACCAGGCAAGGGCAGTGTCAGTTAGGAAGAAAACGACATTGTCGAGCTGAGTGGCGAAGCCAGTCGTCAACGTCTTCTTCCGCTGTGCCAGCGAAAGGACGAGGCTTTCGGTAGGGTTGAAGGCCGGAACTCGCCTGATTTAAAGTGGCGAGAAGCACTGGGCTAGGCTAAGTCAGTGGCGGCATTGTAACGATCAGTGGCGGGAGTCCAGCAAGGCAGTGGCTACGACGAGGCTCCAGGGGTGCGTCAATGGTGAAATGCAGTGGGATCGAAACCGCACTCTCCACCAAAAGTGTAACACTCTTGATGTCTCTACGTTGCACAACATTTCTGAGACCAAGGAACAGTGCACACAAAACAGGCGGCACTTTCACTCACACTCCCTTCTTCTTCGTCCACCTACTCCAGAGTCCCTCATCTTCATTATTCATCTGGTCTATAACAATATTCTCCATGGGGTATAGTAACTGTACATCCTTCTGCTATCAACACTGATATCAATTCCTGTTTTGCCAAACTCATTAGTTTCAATGGCACCAATCTCATCTTGGCAGGCAACAGAGCTGTCCAAGCTGTTCCGTTAGCTTCATGTACGCACACATATGCTACAGCCCTGCAGCTCTCAGGCGTGCACCGGCAAATATGTGAAGCTCAACGCCGCCTTCCAGTCCTGCAGCAACAAATCTTGGTATGCTAAAGTCATGAAGTGTGGCCACTTTACCACTCCATTTCCACCGATCCATTGTAATGTACGTGGATGCAAGCATACAAGTCTGTGAAGCAAAAACAGCAATTTAGTCTGCTGAGACCTAGCCTGAATCAGACATCAACGTTTAAACTTTCGGAACAACCTACATCTTTCTGCACTGAGCTCGTGGCAGTTCAGGAGGCGCTCTGCTTCGTGGCCACCATTACTATGCTCCCTACGGCCCAAGTTGTCATTCGCACTGACGCACTTCAAGCGGTACGTTTACTCTGATGTGTCAGCCGTTGCCCAAAAATATGTCATGACATTCACCATCTTGCGGCGCGCATCCCGCAGTCAGTACGGGTTGAGTGGGTCCCACGGGACCTTCTGCCTGCACAAAGTCAAGCTGATTTAGCAACGCGCCTCATGACCCAAGATTCATCATTACCATGGCTCCTTGATGTGGACGACGCTACCCTCCTTTTATCAAGAGAGGAACACCTCTGGTGTCGCACACGTGCTCTTATCCCTCAGTGTGCGGTATTCCTCCCCTGCGGTCTCACCCATGCAGAGGAGGTTGCGCTTAAGAGGATCCGGGTAGGGGTTGCCATCACACCAGCTGTCACTCGGACGTGGTCTCATTTGTCTCATTTCTGATACTTATATCCCCACCCAGGGTGTCCGATATGTAATGACGGAAATGTTGAAGCCGGCATTCACCATTTGCTGTGGGTCTGCCCAGCTTTGAAACCAACACGTATCCGGCACTTGACGATAGCTGGCCTTTCAGCCAACAATCCTGCCTCGTATCTCACTTGGACTGAGGGACCACATCATCGTTCACTCTTGGACTTCATAAAATCAGCCAACCTTTTCCCATTCATTTAATCATTAGCTCATTCTTCATCTCATACCTTACTGATGCCCTGAGGCAATAAATATCGTTAAAAAAAACCTTTTTTAAATGTTACGGCAGTGAGCTTAGTGAAGATTGGCATTCCACAGGACTTGCAAAAAGATCTTTGCTCAAACCAAACCCAACGGGTCATGTTTATAACTTTGCTACAGCCCGAAGTTGCAAACTGCTTATGGCTTCATTCTGCTTGGTAAAATGGATACTACCATGAGACTTGAATGAGAACATGCCTTTCAGTCTTCTAGATCAGTCCCAATGCCTTGGATCATCCCTGCTATTTTAGCAGTCAGTCTGCTTCAATGTAAAGCTCACCGGTGCAAGCTAGACTTTCTCGATCTCAACCTTGGTAGTTCAGACTGCACATAGACTTGGAATGTCTTGAACATCAATCACATTTGATGCAACCTCTACAGTCCTTTATCAGGTGTTCTCGCTTTAAGCAACAAAAACAGTGGCCCATCTTAGGAGTTTTTTCCTCCTTGGATACGCTTATTCTGTGAGACTTGCAGTCCTCTGCTTACTTTTTGTCTGACAAAATAAGCATTGCTTCTCATTACTTGCAGTACTTTGAAGTGCGGCTGTAGTCGATGTTCTGTGCTGATACAGAGGCTCTCTTGTTCCTGATATGGTAGCATTCTCTAACGGTTGCCTTCGGCTGCTCGGACGGCAACTTGAACTGCAGTGTTGCTGTCATCTTCACTGCCTTATTGTCTAGCTTCTGAAGCTGGTGGTAGAAAGCTTCAATCCTTTGCAGTAGAGCATTCACCCCTGGAGCAGGAGGATCTGGCACCCGTCATTCATCTGCCTTCACTTCATATTACATGGTGTCAGGAAACCTCTACACAGGTTGCAAGAGGCATTCACACAAAATAGAAGCAGCTTGTCATGTCACTGAGATCAGCATCATGCAGTTCTCTTCTGGGTTACTACACCATGTAATTAACTGACAGGTCCCTCCGCGTTTGCTTAGATGTCTGAGTTTGGAGATGGGTATTAGGAAGATTTCTTTGATGCCGTATCGAGTAGCTGAATGCAACCAAACAGCTGCTTCTGAATTTGGAACAAAATGTCTCTTTCATCTCATCCATTCATGAAAAAGTTCCGAAACCTTATGTCAGGATGCTCTTTGGCCAAAGCTGCCCTTGTCCCAACAAAATCCATTGCCATCATGAAGTTGACTGCTCACCGTTTCAGGCAAGGTGGCTCAGTGGCTAAGGTGTTTGACTACTGGGCTGGGGGACCCACATTTGATTTCAACCATAACAGCCATGTTTTGATGAATGCATGGCACCCATGTACTGTGCGATGCCGACAACCATAGGTGCTTTTTCGAATCCTTGCATTGTAGCGTCCGTGGGCTACGAACTCAAGTGGTCGGCAGAAGCTGCCAACTTGGGTCTGTCGTTCCACATGGGACGGTTATGTCAGAATCAGCCTGCTAGGACCCTGGCATTCACGTTACCCCTATAGGCCACTAAGGCACGTTCATACGCCTTGGTTAAAGCGGGGCTTTATATACGGGCTGAGGAAGAAAACAAAGAGAAGAAGAACGCTCGGTCACCCGCTGCTAATGCTTTCGCTCAATATTTGGTTCAGCAGCGTTGAATCGTTGTAATTTTTTCTTTCATCTCGCTAGACATCCTGACATGTTAGCCCCGCCAGTGTGGTGCAGGGGTTATGGTGCTCAACTACTGTGCCCAAGGATGCGGGATCAAATCCCAACCTCGGCGGCCACTTTTCGGTGCTCAGACAGGAAATCCACACTCCTAAAAATACTGCAGTACCCACTGTCACTCCTCTAAAAGAAACAAATGATTCCTCCTCCACATCCAAACACTCCCCTAGAACACCAAACGACAATGGGGCAAAGACAAGCTCCAACAAACCTCCACCCACCAAGTGAAGGTGTGCAGAGAAACCAGAAAACAACTTTGTAACAAAGGAAACACTTGAAGCAACAATGAGAGACACGAACAGCAGAACAGACAGAACAGAGAGCATAATCATAGAGATGAAGCAGGCCATGGAAGCCATTTGTAGTGCCTAGCTGACGAGTTCAATAATTTCCGAGAAAGACTTGCGAACGATGTAGAATGCTTAATGGCTGAACAAAATGGACAGCCACAACAGTAAGGACAAACCATATCGCATCAAGAAAAACACTCGAACTCCACCACAATATTACAATGGAACTGCAGAGGCTATAAGAGCACGAAATCACTCTTACAGCAATATAGCTCAAGAAGAAACCCTACCCATAGCAATAATGCTTCAAGAAACAGGCACAAACTGCATAAATCAGCTAAACTACCGAGCCTACGTCAGCGGCAAAGGCAACAAATCCAGAGTATCCGTTCTGGTCAAATCAATCAATCAGTGGAGGCGAAAAGCTGGGCGCTCGTGTGCTGTGGGATGTCAGTGCACATTAAGGAACCCCAGGTGGTTGGTCGAAATTTCCAGAGTCCTCCACTGTGGTGTCTCTCATAGCCTGAGTCGGTTTGGGACGTTAAACCCCACAAACCAAACATCCTGGCATGTTGGTTTTTGTCAGTAGTGAGCGGGCAGAACAGCTTAGTCTTACTCTGTGGCATTGCTCATGGCTCTCGGGGTGGCTGTGCTTGCATACCGGCTTTTTTTGGAGGCTATGAGGTCAGCTTTTTCTGGCCTTTCATACATTGCAGCCATGTGATGAGGAGTGGGTTGGGGCCTCTTCTGGAAGCTTTCTTTATATGAGCTTCGTGCGCGCTCCAGCGTGTCCTGCAGCAGTGCTTCAACATAGTCTGTGCAAAAAGAAGGAAGCAGTCCTCTCTTAGCATACATCTTAGAGCTGCCTATACTACACCATATCCCTGTTAAGTAAGCAAGAGCTTGAAATAGACTTCACTCTTGTACTGTAGTATTTATCCCCAGCAAAAAAAACACATTAGCCCCTGGAGAGGAAATACAGTTGAGATTGAATAACACTTCTAAGCAAAAACCATGGTTCATTCAAGGGTAAAATTATCAAAATACCCATTAGAGCTATTGCACCGTCTAACATGAAATGCACAGCTGTGAGCATGCATGATATCATGTTCGTTTAAGTGGGCTCGACTGTTGCATTGTGAATCATATTTGCACAAACTAGTGATCAGTTTTCATTGCTGGGCTTACTTACTGTAGCTTGGCTCCTCCTTCACTTGACTCACAGGGAAGTGACCCCTCCTTGCTTTAGAAGTTTTCACTTTCCCCCGTTCCTCGCCAGCCCGGGTGGAAGCTTGTTGCCTTGAAACATTTTCGTTAAAATGCAGCACAGCCAGGCGAGTCCTGAAGAATAAAGCAGGCAATGTGACTCTTGTTTTCTCGCTGCTCTTTGTTGCTTATGTACCTTTCTTGCATCCCTTCTTCTGAATAAGCATTTGACTTTGGAGCAAATCGGTTGAGCACACTGTGGAATGACTCCAGTGAAAATGTCTGTGCATTTGGATAAATTTGTTTCAAGTCTCGAAGCAGCAGTGGGCTCTCCACGATTTTCTTTAGCTCCAGGAATGCTTGTGATGCTAGAAATGGATTGTTTATATTGGGTTATTAGCCAATACGCTTGAATGCCATGTTATCATTACAGTGGTGGGAATACTGCGCCGATTGTGCCAAACTACCTTTGCAATAAGCCTCCTACGTGCTGCTACAGACTAACAGGTTTTGATTAAATTGCACCAAGGCTGCCCTAAAATACTATGTATTCCAGCTACCTAGGGCTGAGAAAGCAAGAAGGCCGAGGCTGCTGCCAAATTTTCACAGGCTACCTACCAGCTAATGTGCACAGGCATAACTGGTTTCACCTGATGTGTGCTGAGAAAGAGACACACAGCTTACTACTGGAGGCCCATCACCAATCCCACCACTGTCATGCGAAAAGAGCTGTATAGATATTCTATATAGGATCTGAAGTGCTACATACTTGGTTTCAGCCATTTTCTGTCCTGAAGTGGCTTATGTAGGCACTGCTTGTAAGGACCATCATGTCCGTGATGCTTGTTGCAAACATGAATTAGCAAGCTTCTCCACATGCTGATTACCACTTCCTCATTCCCCTTGCCCAATCGAGCCACGTAGTAGAGGTGATTGATAACACACTGAATCCACCTTGCAAGAATCACATGCTTGCGGCTGGCGGCAAGCAGTTTCTTCTTGAGACCTACATTTCACGAGGAAAGAGATGCTTACAAGCTTGTCAAGGAGAGGAGAAAATATGGTTCTTTACCTTTAGCAATATGCCAGACATCGAACCAGTGCTTCATGCCTGGTCTGCTTGTCATGCAGTACCGCCTGATGGCTGGGTGCCGGTCTATGAAGAAAAAAAAAAGAAAAAAAAGGGAGAAAAGGAACTGTGAGGCCCATTCAAAATGGTAAGAGCAGAGGTAAACACAGCACTTTTTAATGATAGCACATCAATCTCAGACTATTTGTGTAATCACAGCTATAAATTGGGCCAGTTTGTATCTATCTGCAAGAGTAAGACAAGCTAAATGTTTATTCTGCTGGTTTAATTCTTGCCACTTACAGAGCCAGGAGACTCGTGTTTACTCCCAACTGCAGCTGCCCTGTTTCGGTGGAGGATAAACACAAAGCATCTGGGTTACTTCAGGGCACATTAAATAACCGGGAGTCAAAATTATTCTGAAATCTTTAGTATGGCGCCTTTCATAGCTATAGAGTTAATTTGGTTTATTGGACCCCATAAATCAGACTAAACACTTGATGAAATGATAGTGACATTGACATATATTATTGTAATGAAGACTAACATGTGCAAGAACATTGGATGGTACCTGTAGTCAGTGAAGAAATGCCGATTCCAATGTCTTCCACTGCTGCAAAGCACTTGATCAGGCCTTGTTTCTCCATCGAAACACTGTTTGGCACCTCTGGTGACTGCACAAGTGAACAGTAGTTAGCATATTATAAAAATGGTTAGAAATTATGATTCCAAAACCAGTTCTGTGCCATGTTTGAATTTCTTGTTCAGTGGCCTTGCGCGTGCTCTTCATTATTGGCTGAAGTTTAGGGTGTGGCATCACTTTAGTCATTGAAGCAGGGCAGGAAATTCAAGCATGGAATTGATTTGGGAAAGAATCATTATATTGTTCTGACTCGGGCTTACCTCACCGACTTGAACTTGTGCTGTGTGCAAAATGGCTCCATTCTGCACAGCCAGTACACTGTAAGTCATGTACTTTGCGCTGTAGCCTGGCGAGTCACAGCGACCATCCCCTGCCAGGTCTGTTGTTGTCCCAAGCTCACTAACAAGTTCTGCTTGCCTTTGCTGAAAAAGCTGCAAAGAAGGAGATGTTCAATTTAGAGGCTACAAACTTGCAGTCATGTGGTTGCCTTAGCGCATATTAGGATGACGGGGGGCAGGTTTCAAATGCTGCATTGCTTTTCACTTTTCTCACAGCACATTTACTAAAAAATGTATATTGCAAAAATTATGCCTTCAGTACTAGAGCATGCAGCTGGTTTATTAAACATGTAGCCAAAGGCAACAGAGATGTGCACTAGCAGGTGCATTGCACTGCAATGCCTCCGCTGTTGCATATATGAAGCATTTTATGTGTTTTATATGTTGCATTGTAGCTTCAAGTTGTTGTCATGAAAGGATGCGACATCTAGTTATGCAGTTATTAACATATACTTTGACTTGAATGTTGTATGAGAGATATTCTTATTGTCAAACCTCATTTATGGCAGGTAGCAAGTATGCCCGTTGGTAGTTGAAGTAGGTCCTCTCTGTGATGCCTTGCACCCCGATGGATTGCAGGAACCGAAGAACCGAAGCTATACCGCAGCCAGAGAACAAGATGCCGGCAGCCAGGAGGACATTTCCGGCTGCCTTTCCTTCAACCAGTGGCTGGCTTTTCCAGAGGAAAGAATGCTGCAGTGAGCATGTCCCCTTCACAGTCACAAGGCTTCCCACTATGCTGAAGTAAAGGGTTCTTGTTTGCCCGCACATTGTGCAGGTCTCAAGAAGCTGCCGCAGGCAAACCTCGAACACAATGAATTTCCGCTCTTTGTAAAGGGGTTCCTCAATCTCTGACTGGGCCGTTTCTTGCTGATAGTCGCTGAAAAAGAAGTGCAGTGACATCAGCGATTAGTGCCATATGATTGTTAATATTATGAACTAATACGTAGCAGCCGTGGATGTTCATCTCGGAATGTCTTGGCTGTAAAATGTACTAAATAAAGGTGCTGTCAAAGTTTATTGTAGGTATGCAGTTTTTTTTTCGGTCTATCAACAGGGAACAGAAAAATGCCATGGAAAATTAGGTACACTTTATGTCTACGCAACTTATATTTTTTTCACTACAGAATCAAATATCCTTGTGCATCTTAGTGACTTGTTCAAATATTTGTGCAAAATTAAATGGCAAAGTGCATGTGATGGCTCCATAGTAGCTCTAAAGACAGCACTAATGTACACTAGGCAGTCAAAACATGACCATATTATGTAAGGAAAAATTTCCCTTTTGCTAGCTGAAGCAACTGTGAATATCCTAACACCACGTCCGAGATTAGTGGTGTGCAAGGTATGTATGAGGCATGGTCTCTGTAGACTCATCAAGGCAATATTTGTTGACCCATTGTGAGTATTACCACATCCTTAATCATGTCAAGCCATGCATGAGAGTTATGAACGCTATCACTCGAATTGACTGTGTCACCGGAAGGGTATATTTGCAGGTTTGAATGAGTGAACATGTGACACATAGGTGACGTAGCATACGTGTCATGTCTATGTATTTCGTCGCGTTTTCTTCTTTTTTTTGCCTAATGAACAGTGCTGAAATGACAAATTTTCTTGCCTGCCATAGCCAGCAAATGCACAAAAGTGGCTGAAAAAAGTTCTGTTCTAACATGCGGGCAGTGATAGCAGTAACTACCAGACCACAGGAAAGGGTACCAAGCACTTCCCAATGAAGCTACCGTAGCCCGGTATAGGCCCCTTTCTAATCAAGCTCCCAGCTTTGCATTTTGTTCACTTATTTACATGATTAGTATGGAATGCCATAATTCAGATATATTTCAACTCCCTTTTCTGCTTCTTGGCCCCACCATGAACGTCCCGCACACTTACAGGGAAGCAGACTAATGGCTCCTGCCATCCTGCATATATTCTTCACATCCCAACATGCACACTCCTAAGAACAAGGAAGGAGGCTATGACATCGATGCTATGTCACCACTGCGTTATATGCTTGTTTGTGCACAACTTGCAAAACTACATTTCCCATATTGCAGCCAAGCCCTCCATCCCGTGCACTGTGGGGTATTGCAGTCTTGATCCTGTCTTTGAAACACTCCAAGAATGAAGCTAGCAAGGGCTTTAGATGAACTTTGCAACATTATTCGTTGAACTGCATGGTATTTGAAAGTTCAAGTCTGCATCTGATTTGGCTGAAATAATTGTGAACATGCACTACTTGGCCCTGCTGCAGTAGATGAAAAGTTAGGTGACATCCATTTCAAAGGAGAAACAGCACGAACAGGGACAAGGAAGTTAAAGCACAGACTAAAAATGTAGTATGCTTCTATATCTTCGTTTGACATCTGCTTTTATGCTGTTGAAGAACTAAACTAGGAAATTTTGAATACTTTTATGCTCCTACTAGACACTTACTTGTATGTCATTGAGCTAGCTTGAATAAGTGCAACCGATCTACAGTTGCAGTGTAATGCACTATATCATGACTGTCTGCAGCTGGGGCTTTTGTTTTTAAATATTGAAACTCTGTTGAAGTGGAAATACTAATACCTGCAGAAGCTGGCATCAGATGGCAGCACATAACTCAGGTCCCTGCCTGCAGTTAGCGGCTCGTTGTCGTCTTCGGTGCACACAGAGTCATCTACTTCCATCGGGATGGGTGTTGAGCCACGAGGAGGCTGAAAATGCCCTGGCACAGGTGGTAGCGGATCAAGTACCGTTGCAGTTAGGTGCGTTTTTCTTGCTGTACAGGTTCCCTGGTCGGCCTCTACCCCGACTTCTCTGGTGGCAGGCTTCTCTGTTTGGACCTTGGTGCTGACTAGAGATTTAAGTCCAATAGACACCTGTGTACCTGAAAAAATTTCATATATTTAGAATTATTGGCAAGCACCCCGTCTACGTTTAATGTAATCAATCATATAGCTCTCTTTAATGCATTTTCGCAACACTACAACAGCTTTATCAATAATGACTTACCAACAGAATTGCACTCCCACATTGTCTGTGTTGCCACAGTATGCGTGCGAGTAGTTGAAGGCCCCGCTTGCGATGCTTCCTGCAGACAGATATTCGTAATGATAATGATGGTTGCAGATTTGAAATTTTTCATGCTTTCATTTTCAGGTGCTGTATAGAGTGAACTGCCCTTAACAAAATGCAAACATTGTCAACTTGCTACACATACACAAATATTCTGAAAGTGGAGAACTGATATGACTAAAAAATTTACACAGACAAGCTGTATTTTGTGGAGTTTCAAGAGCTCTGAAAAATTTGGAGGCATGTTAGCAGCACAAACAAAAGACACAATGCAGGACAGTAGATTAATACACTGTTCCATGAACCAACCCAACAGCTCATTATTTTTGAACGGCGGGTCTCCCATGTTAATCCAGTTAATATATGTGCTCAGAGCTTCTTTTTTTGGTGCGCCAGTGCACACCAAAGCTTTGCATCATCCACTAAACAAAATTAACTATTTTAACTCCAAAATAATCTCATCTCTACAGGAAGAGCTACATTTTAATTGCTTCCAGGAGGTTCCTCAAGCGATGATCGAGCTTGTGCATGGAAGCAGACACAACATTTGCACTAAATTGCATAGCTTACTTACTCGGGCAACAGAGCCATCACATGCAATATAATGCAAAGCTGTTCAGTACATAGCGAGACTGTAGCGCAAAGCAGACAGGACACACGAGAAGAACGAACAACACGAGCGCTAACTTCCAACAATCTTTATTTCAGACATGCAGCACATTTATACGCCAAAGATAGGAAATCACTTGTGCTGACAGTATCACCGCCGGAGAAAAGAGAGTTCTTTATCGCATAAACTAATAGACGGAGTGCTAACACAAGTCTCTCCGCAAGCATTTATCTTCTCAGCTTCAATTATCATTCGCGTGGTCATGTCAAAATTTCTTGCTAGCACAACTGTTTGTTCCAAGTACGGTTTGCAAGTTTTCGATTCACAAGAAAGAATATGATCAACAAGAGTACTACCCTTCCCATTCTTGACGTTACGTGCGTGTTCCATTAATCGCTGATTTAGGCACCGTCCTGTCTGTCCGATGTAGTGGCCACCGCATGATAAAGGTATCTTGCACACAACACCTTCAATGCAACTGACGTAAGGCTTCAGATGACGAATCGTGCAAGCTCGTGCTCCGTTACTGTTTGATTTGCCAATCTTGCACAAGGAAGCGAGTTTTTTTGGAGCTGAAAATACGACAGTTGTGTTTGCCCTACGTCCAATTCTCTTTAGATTATGTGAAATTCTGTGCATATACGGCATAACAACAAAGAGTTTTCTTCCATCGGACAACGGAGGCTGTTGACACTGATTACTATTGAATTTTCTCAGAAGTTTCTCGGCGACAGATACCTGGACATCGGCAGGGTACCCAGCATTAGTCAACCTTGAGGATTGCTCTTTAAAACTTTCAGTTATCTTGTGGATACACGACTTTTTCAGAGAGTTCTGGAAACACATGCTGACGATGGCTCTTTTTACGAGTTTTGAATGTGCGGAATGATACGGCAGTACAGGTTTATTACTGCGAGGCTGGTAGGCCCAGCAAATGCGGTTAGGGTGGAAGGTGAAGATGAGGTCTAAAAACCTGCTTTGCGCTACAGTCTCGCTATGTTCACGCACCAACAAGCCCAAAAAGCCACCCTTTTGTTCAGTACAGTTGAAAATTAAGCATGTACATATGTCAAAAGACTTGCGTCATCCACTGGACAAAAAACTATCTAAAATATTCTCACCTCTACAGGAAGATCTGTGGTATTTGGATTACCTCCTGTAGGTGCCTGGAGCAATGGTTTAACACATAACTGCAAGAAAGCATAAAGATATAGCAACAGTTGTGCGAGTTTATATAGCTTCTAGCAATAGAGCCATCATATATGTCTGCAACATATTCCAAAGTTATATATGAAGCCTAAATATACACAAATATAAATATAAATATACATATAAAAGTATATATACATTGTTATTAATACCGTGATCACAGTGCTAACCTGTCCAGAGGAAACCTGTGTAGTGCTGAGGCCTTTCGGGCTTCCTGGCGATGGTTTGCCATGCTAGGAAAAGAAAGGAAATTTGTGCGTAATCAACATTGTGTTAATGGCAGTTTTATTATTCTGCACATGAATGAGAATGAAAGGAGACAACAGTCTGCAAGTGCAAGGTAAACATAGGGGATACCTTTTTTTTTTCTATATACCGCATGTTATTTTTCCTTCCACTTTGTATTTAATCATCTTTCTCCCTAAAATCGTTACAGGACTAATTCTGATCAATATCAACCACAAAAGTATTAAAAAAAAACCTACATTTACCTTGGACTCGACTGTTGGCTCCTTTCATTAATTGTATCATAATGAGCCAATTTCCCCTTCAATTTTCCGCTTCATGAATGAGAAAGACATGCATATACATGTGTTAAAAGGCAAAGATCAAGATTGGACAGCGCACTGTAAAATAAGCATTTCTTTAGGTGGATGAGGGGGGGGGGGGTGCAGTTGTTCTGTATTGTTACAAGTGTGCTGGTATTTTTTTTTACAAGTCAGGTTTGGTTTATGGGGTTCAACGCCCCAAATTCGACTCAGACGAGGCGCCGCACAGCACTGAGTGACATCGCACAGCACATGTACAGGTGCGGACGTAAGTAAACGGAGCAGTTGGGCTTTTTCAGTCAAATTAAAATAATGCCTTCCGCACTGGAGATCAGGAAATATTTGTCCGTGAAAGGGCACTTGTGTCTACTACCTGTCCACACATACCACGACTACCAATTTCAATATGCACCGAGTGAAAAATGATAGAAGAAAAAGCGTGCTCCGTTTACTTTTGTCCGCACCGGTACGCGGGCACGTTGCTTGCATGCGCTTCCGTCGAAAAGCGGCCGCTGTGCCTTGGGCACAGCAGTCGACCACCCTAACCCTATACTACGATTGTTGTGATCGCGTACACGTTATTGTATGTTAATTCATGGTTCCATGTGCGCAGCTCGCCTTATATTTATTTTTTTTCCTTATCTACGCGCCGCAGGGCGAGAGCTTCCTTTCATACATTTTCAGCGCATTAACTTGTTGTCCTCTCGCAATAGCGGTTTGCGCGGAAGGAATCTGCGCCTGCAAAACTTGCGTTAGGCTTCATGCACTTCCATGCGAGACTCCGAGCCATGCTACGCGTGTTTCCACAATAACTCGCAACCCAGAAAACTTACCGTTCCAGGGAGAAACTGCGTCGGCAAAGCGTCGGACTTGAGGCGTTGACGTCTCACGTTGAGGCCAGTTTGCTGCGCCAAACTGGGATTGTACTGGTATGCGTCAGCGGAAAAGTGGCGGCCACAAACTCTGAGCTCCTGGCGCTTGTCCGACGATGACAGCCCGACGCGTTGGAGCCAGCTTTCCCGCGTGACACCTTGCTTTGTAGGGACACGATGTCGCGTTATAACACCTTTCCTGTCCTCGGCTTTGCAGCCAACTACACAGCAATTGTGGTCCATTGCAGACCAGAAAAAAAAAGCAGCAGCAGTTGGGATCGCGAGATTTCAAGACTGACAATCGGACAACACGTGCTTTTGCGAGCAGACGGATCTCTCGACCGGAAGTGCTCCATTTCCATCAACATGCGCGCAGAATTCTTACCTTTCTTTAATATACAATAATAACTAACGAATAAAATACTTCTTTCAGGAAGAATAGTGCTAATTTTAAAATCTATAATTGCAAAACTTACACGTGACGTCATATGGCCATGGCCAATGATAACGCTAACCCCAATGACGTCGCATGGGCTGGGCGGCTGAAAACACACGGTGGTGCGTCGCCCAAGTCGGCTGCGAGTGGCAATTTTCAAAAATTATTTGTAAATTATAGCTAACACGCAGAGCTTTTTGAATGTGATCTCGATGCTCACTAAGACCACCTCTAAACACATGTAGCATCAAAATACGGCCGTAAATGGCGTTTCAGGGGCCCTTTAAGGGTTATAACCGACCGTATGGTAGGCACCACACCAACCGAATTAACGGCTCCCATCTGCCGGCTCCAACTCGCGGATCCACATTCGCGTTCATGCCCTTTGCTACTGGGGTAATTATCACTAACAGCTTTGTGGCGAAAGCTTAGCATAACTAGAAGCTGAAGCTACACTTAGCTAGGTTTGTGCAGACCGCCGGTACCTCCAAAAGGCCGCTGCTGCGCATTCGTCGTTACCACGGCAAGCGGTTCAGCCGGAGCTGAGCGCGACGGCCGCCCGCCGCAGTCGTCATGCCGTGCAGCGCGTGGCGTCACAGCCTAGCCTAGAATTTTAGTTTACCGTGATCCGTGATCTGCTACCCTGATCCGCCACCACGCGTTCCGCTGCGCATGCCCAGGCCCCCTTGATGCCGGTAGATGGCGTCACATACTGGACGTCGGCACATAGACCTGCTGCGTCGGGACCAATCAGCTTGTACGTCCCGTCCCGCCCACGCGCGGTAGAGGGTCACTGTGCATGCTCGGTGCCACGCCGCGCAGCTTCACTATAAATCCGGTGTTTGGGAATGCTCTCAAGTCGTGCGCCGTGGCAGAAGAATGGCCGTGGAAGCGTTAAGCACAAATGAAAATCTGCTCTTTCGATCCAAAAGTCATCAATCCCATGGCGGGCCTAAATACACTTTGCGCCATTGGAAGAGGTAGCGGAGGGCATGTCGTCTCCGCTTCCGTTTGGATCACGCAAGTCTTTGCCTTGCTGTCGACGAGTGTGAGTGTTTTAATGTGCTGTGAAATTGCACGTACGCACAGTGTATATTTCCGTTCCTTGACGTGCGTTCATTGCAACGCTCCTGTCGTGGGACGTTCCTTGGCGCGCGTTCATTGCAGCACTCATGCAAGTGTAGGATTGAACCGTAGGCCGTTACTCCTACAGTTCCAAGTGCAGCAAAGAGAGGCAAACAGTACCCAGTGAAGCAAACAAAGGCGACGAGTGTGAAGGAGTCGTCAATGCTTTCGCATTGCGCCAATGTGGGCGGCTGCAGTGATCTCTTTTTTATTTGCGCCTGTAATAATCAACACATAGTAATTAGTATACAGTGGAAAGCTATAATAATATATGAAAAACCACAGGACATAGGTATGAAGCCCGGCTTTCGGCAAGCCGTATGAACCTGCCTAGGGGTTGCACGCCTGACACGGAATCCTAGGGTCCTGGACGACTAGATTCCGTTCATATCTCAAGGGCAAAGCCCGAATTGGAGATCCTGGCAGCTCGGCCATGTCATGTGGTCTCGTGACGCCATAGAATCTTACTACCAGCCAGTCTACAGCACGTAACCTGGTTCTGGCGATTACGGGCAGGACAACGCCTTGATTACCGGCCTATAAAAACAATGAATATTTCTCCTCCACATTGATACTCCCAGCATGAGTACTTAAATATTACTGCGCCATCGACGCACACAAGCAGGATATCTCTGAAGGCGTTTTATCTATACAATCGTTTTATTCTGTTGCGAATGTCAACCGTGTATATTCAAAGGCCTTTGAAATTAGGCGGTGCGTGCCAGCTAAATTCCGCGTGGGGACCTGCGGGTATCGGGCTGCCGCAGAATGCCACACGCATACTGCGAATTGTCACGCACAATAGTTATGAGCCAAAACCTGCTTAGTAAGGGAAGCACAAAGCTATCGCGTAAAATAAGCGTCAGTGAATCTGTTTAGCTGGGTTAATGAGATGTGCGCGAATTTCAAGGCTCCTCAGCAGCTCCAGTCTTTGCGTCAGGTAGGTTTTCATTATAATACAAACTCACATATATGGGGCCGTGAGGCACAGCGGCCAGGCACAGTTCACGCGAGTCATAGCGGACCTTCAAATGATCTACTGATTGTTCAGATGTGAATGCATTGATTCCCTTTAAATGTGATGCTGAGTTGTCGAAAGCTTTTGGTTTGCAAAACTTACTGAAGCCATTGTCCACACTGCAAAGTATTCGTTAGATTGCCGTGTATACACTAAAAATATAGCAGTAGAAAACCACCTGTTGTCTTATTTTTTTTTATTATATGCCAATACATTGCTGAGTATATCTATTTACCGTCGTGGTTCAAACCATGCATATGGAATGACGCTCGATGCTTGCCCGATGAGGTATACTGATCGACGCCGAGAGTTTGCGTACAAGCAAAATCAGTAACGAACAGGTAGACTGCAAGCAAGAATTACGTACGGTCACACTGTAGTGACATCTCCTGCGTGGCAAAAAGCTGCGTTATTGGGCGTAGGCAGATGTGCTAGAGACATAAAGCTTGCAATTGTATGATGTTTTGCTGAAATTCCATCGTCTTCCCAGCCACAAACTTCTTCTCTTTTCCCTCCACCACAAAAACATTTTTTTATGAACTTGACTTCCCCGGAGAAAACGAAAACGGACAGCGGGGTCATACTGCTCACTCGGCATCAGCTTCAGCTCACCTCCGCCCCCCTATCGAAATACGTTGCTTGTGGGGAGCTTCGCACCAGAGTAAAATAATACAGTAGCCTAAACTCATCAGAGTTATCACAGAGAGTCAGCACAACTGCTTTCGCAGAGTTTTGCAAGAGATGCCTGATTATCTTCTATCTGTTTCGTTTTTTTTTTCTTTTGAGTCTAAGGTTACACACTTCCTAAACCTCGTGAAAGTTTTCCTTTAGTCGGAGCATATATGTTCACGTGTACGCTTTCTGTGTGCCGCGATTTTGTCTCTGTAGACACAATGCTTGTTTCTCAGGTGAGCACGTTTTTCTATTTCGTCCTTTCCGCTTCTTTCTTTTTATTTTCTTTGCTTATCCTGCACTCCTCCTCGAGATTTCGTGACCTCGAAGTTGTGCGTCATCTTGACTCCACTGCCAGAATCTGAAAAGTCAATACCAGGCTCTTGCGTGCGTTTTGCTTCATATTTTGCGCCTGCACGCATAGGCCTTTGGAATATCAGGGCATAGCAAATTCTAAAAGTTAGCAGTTGAGCATTTCCTAGCGCTGGCTGAGATGTTCGTCCAAGACGAAAAAGCGCATAGTGCGCAGCAGACGGCTAGACAGCAGCAGAGCAGCTGCTGCAGCGTCGAATGCCTAGGGCTGCGAGCTAAAAGAAAGGTTCTTCCCCTGAGTCTGATGTGTCCGCTCTGAAGCAATGATACCACTTTTAATTGGAACTGCCCGGCGTTGTGAGATCGGCGTTCAGGGAGCGCTTGGTAGAGCGACTGACAAGAGCCTTCGTTTCAGGCCGCTATACGCTAGTGTTTCGGTGGATGCGCAAGGCCCATCCGTCCGTGCGCCCGATCCAAAAAAAATAGCGCGGATGACCTCATGCGTCTTGTGCTCCGTTGTAGCCTGAAGTTGATCAATCGCAACTTTTTCGCGGATGGCCGCATGAGTCTAACAGGCGCATCGGAGATATTCGCAGCTTTTGAGTGACGCACCAGGCCCTTTCTCCATTTTCAAAGATGGCCGTTCGCGAGGGCGCTGATCAAGCTTAATGTGAAGCGATGCCTGGATGGATGATGGCTGCTGACGAAACGTATAGTAGTGCCTGCATGTCTGTACTGGTTGTTAATTAAGAGTGTTCATAGCAACTTAGAGCTTCGCTGCGTACACCAGCGGGGGAGACTTTTCCTCCAAGTCGTTTTGTCATCGACTGAGCTGGGTTGGCATAGTGGCTTTTAAACCTACTCAAGGCTTACTACGCAGCGACGATGCATCGACATACAGCATCAAGAAGCAGCCCCACAGAGTGAATTGAGTGGCTGATCGAGCTTAATGTGAAGCGATGCCTGGATGGGATGATGGCTGCTGACGAAGCATGTAGTAGTGCCTGCATGTCTGTACTGCTCGTTAATTACGAGTGTTCATAGCAACTTAGAGCTTCGCTGCGTGCACCAGCGGGGGAGACTTTTCCTCCAAGTTGTTTTGTCATTGACTGAGCTGGGTTGACAGACTGCCTTTTAAACCTACTCAAGGCTTACTACGCAGCGACGATGCATCGACGTACAACATCAAGAAGCAGCCCCAAAGAGTGAATTGAGTGGCTGATCGAGCTTAATGTGAAGCGATGCCTGGATGTATGATGGCTGCTGACGAAAGATGTAGTAGTGCCAGCATGTCTGTACTGCTCGTTAATTACGAGTGTTCATAGCAACTTAGAGCTTCGCAGCGTGCACCAGCGGGGGAGACGTTTCCTCCAAGTTGTTTTGTCATCGACTGAGCTGGGTTGACAGAGTGGCTTTTAAACCTACTCAAGGCTTACTACGCAGCGAGAGATGCATCGACATACAACATCTAGAAGCAGCCCCACAGAGTGAATTAAGTGGCTGATCGAGCTTAATGTGAAGCGATCCCTGGATGGATGATGGCTGCTGACGAAACATGTAGTAGTGCCTGCATGTCTGTACTGCTGCTTAATTACGAGTGTTCATAGTAACTTAGAGCTTCGAAGCGTGCACCAGCGGGGGAGACTTTTACCTCAAAGTTGTTTTGTCATCGACTGAGCTGGGTTGACAGAGTGGCTTTTAAACCTACTCAAGGCTTACTACGCAGCGACGATGCATCATACAACATCAAGAAGCAGCCCCACAGAGTGAATTCAGTGGCTGATCGAGCTTGATGTGAAGCGATGCCTGGATGGATGATGGCTACTGACGAAACATGTAGTAGTGCCTGCATGTCTGTACTGCTGGTTAATTACGAGTGTTCATAGCAACTTAGAGCTTTGCTGCGTGCACCAGCGGGGGAGTCTGTTCCTCCAAGTTGTTTTGTCATCGACTGGGCTGGGTTGACAGAGTGTCTTTTAAACCTACTCAAGGCTTACTACGCACCGACGTTGCATCGACATACAACATCCAGAAGCAGCCCCACAGAGTGAATTAAGTGGCTGATCGAGCTTAACGTGAAGCGATGCCTGGATGGATGATGGCTGCTGACGAAACACGTAGTAGTGCCTGCATGTCTGTACTGCTCGTTAATTACGAGTGTTCATAGCAACTTAGAGCTTCGCAGCGTGCACCAGCGGGGGAGACTTTTCCTTCAAGTTGTTTTGTCATCGACTGAGCTGGGTTGACAGAGGGGCTTTTAAACCTACTCAAGGCTTACTACGCAGCGACGATGCATCGATATACAACATCAAGAAGCAGCCCCACAGAGTGAATTGAGTGGCTGATCGAGCTTAATGTGAAGCGATGCCTGGATGGGAGGATGGCTGCTGACGAAACATGTAGTAGTGCCTGCATGTCTGTACTGCTCGTTAATTACGAGTGTCCATAGCAACTTAGAGCTTCGCTCCGTGCACCAGCGGGGGAGACTTTTCCTCCAAGTTGTTATGTCATCGAATGAGCTGGGTTGACAGACTGCCTTTTAAACCTACTCAAGGCTTACTACGCAGCGAGGATGCATCAACATACAACATCAAGAAGCAGCCCCACAGAGTGAATTGGGTGACTGATCGAGCTTGATGTGAAGCGATGCCTGGATGGATGATGGCTGCTGACGAAACATGTAGTAGTGCCTGCATGTCTGTACTGCTGGTTAATTACAAGTGTTCATAGTAACTTAGAGCTTCGAAGCGTGCACCAGCGGGGGAGACTTTTCCTCAAAGTTGTTTTGTCATCGACTGAGCTGGGTTGACAGAGTGGCTTTTAAACCTACTCAAGGCTTACTACGCAGCGACGATGCATCAACATACAACAACCAGAAGCAGCCCCACAGAGTGAACTGAGTGGCTGATCGAGCTTAACATGAAGCGATGCCTGGATGGATGATGGCTGCTGACGAAACATGTAGTAGTGCCTGCATGTCTGTACTGCTCGTTAATTACGAGTGTTCATAGCAACTTAGAGCTTCGCAGCGTGCACCAGCGGGGGAGACTTTTCCTCCAAGTTGTTTTGTCATCGACTGAGCTGGGTTGACAGAGTGGCTTTTAAACCTACTCAAGGCTTACTACGCAGCGGCGATGCATCGACATACAACATCAAGAAGCAGCCCCACAGAGTGAATTGAGTGGCTGATCGAGCTTAATGTGAAGCGATGCCTGGATGGGATGATGGCTGCTGACGAAACATGTAGTAGTGCCTGCATGTCTGTACTGCTCGTTAATTACGAGTGTCCATAGCAACTTAGAGCTTCGCTGCGTGAACCAGCGGGGGAGACTTTTCCTCCAAGTTGTTTCGTCATCGACTGAGCTGGGTTGACAGACTGCCTTTTAAACCTACTCAAGGCTTACTACGCAGCGACGTTGCATCGACATACAACATCAAGAAGCAGCCCCACAGAGTGAATTGAGTGGCTGATCGAGCTTAATGTGAAGCGATGCCTGGATGGGATGATGGCTGCTGACGAAAGATGTAGTAGTGCCAGCATGTCTGTACTGCTCGTTAATTACGAGTGTCCATAGCAACTTAGAGCTTCGCTGCGTGCACCAGCAGGGGAGACTTTTCCTCCAAGTTGTTTTGTCATCGACTGAGCTGGGTTGACAGAGTGGCTTTTAAACCTACTCAAGGCTTACTACGCAGCGACGATGCATCGACGTACAACATCAAGAAGCAGCCCCACAGAGTGAATTGAGTGGCTGATCGAGCTTAATGTGAAGCGATGCCTGGCTGACGAAACATGTAGTAGTGCCTGCATGTCTGTACTGCTCGTTAATTACGAGTGTTCATAGCAACTTAGAGCTTCGCAGCGTGCACCAGCGGGGGAGACTTTTCCTTCAAGTTGTTTTGTCATCGACTGAGCTGGGTTGACAGAGTGGCTTTTAAACCTACTCAAGGCTTACTACGCAGCGACGATGCATCGACATACAACATCAAGAAGCAGCCCCACAGAGTGAATTGAGTGGCTGATCGAGCTTGATGTGAAGCGATGCATGGATGGGATGATGGCTGCTGACGAAACATGTAGTAGTGCCCGCATGTCTGTACTGCTCGTTAATTACGAGTGTCCATAGCAACTTAGAGCTTCGCTGCGTGCACCAGCGGGGGAGACTTTTCCTCCAAGTTGCTTTGTCATCGACTGAGCTGGGTTGACAGACTGCCTTTTAAACCTACTCAAGGCTTACTACGCAGCGACGATGCATCAACATACAACATCAAGAAGCAGCCCCACAGAGTGAACTGAGTGACTGATCGAGCTTAACGTGAAGCGATGCCTGGGTGGATGATGGCTGCTGACGAAACATGTAGTAGTGCCTGCATGTCTGTACTGCTCGTTAATTACGAGTGTTCATAGCAACTTAGAGCTTCGCAGCGTGCACCAGCGGGGGAGACTTTTCCTCCAAGTTGTTTTGTCATCGACTGAGCTGGGTTGACAGAGTGGCTTTTAAACCTACTCAAGGCTTACTACGCAGCGGCGATGCATCGACATACAACATCAAGAAGCAGCCCCACAGAGTGAATTGAGTGGCTGATCGAGCTTAATGTGAAGCGATGCCTGGATGGGATGATGGCTGCTGACGAAACATGTAGTAGTGCCTGCATGTCTGTACTGCTCGTTAATTACGAGTGTCCATAGCAACTTAGAGCTTCGCTGCGAGCACCAGCGGGGGAGACTTTTCCTCCAAGTTGTTTTGTCATCGACTGAGCTGGGTTGACAGACTGCCTTTTAAACCTACTCAAGGCTTACTACGCAGCGACGATGCATCGACGTACAACATCAAGAAGCAGCCCCACAGATTAAATTGAGTGGCTGATCGAGCTTAATGTGAAGCGATGCCTGGATGGATGATGGCTGCTGACGAAAGATGTAGTAGTGCCAGCATGTCTGTACTGCTCATTAATTACGAGTGTTCATAGCAACTTAGAGCTTCGCTGCGTGCACCAGCGGGGGGGGGGGGGGTGTTTGCTCCAAGTTGTTTTGTCATCGACTGAGCTGGGTTGACAGATTGGCTTTTAAACCTACTCAAGGCTTACTATGCAGCGAGAGATGCATCGACATACAACATCAAGAAGCAGCCCCACAGAGTGAATTGAGTGGCTGATCGAGCTTAATGTGAAGCGATGCCTGGATGGATGATGGCTGCTGACGAAACATGTAGTAGTGCCTGCATGTCTGTACTGCTCGTTAATTACGAGTGTTCATAGCAACTTAGAGCTTTGCTGCGTGCACCAGCGGGGGAGTCTGTTCCTCCAAGTTGTTTTGTCATCGACTGGGCTGGGTTGACAGAGTGGCTTTTAAACCTACTCAAGGCTTACTACGCAGCGACGTTGCATCGACATACAACATCCAGAAGCAGCCCCACAAAGTGAATTGAGTGGCTGATCGAGCTTAACGTGAAGCGATGCCTGGATGGATGATGGCTGCTGACGAAACATGTAGTAGTGCCTGCATGTATGTACTGCTGGTTAATTACGAGTGTTCATAGTAACTTAGAGCTTCGAGGTGTGCACCAGCGGGGGAGACTTTTCCTCAAAGTTGTTTTGTCAACGACTGAGCTGGGTTGACAGAGTGGCTTTTAAACCTACTCAAGGCTTACTACGCAGCGACGATGCATCAACATACAACAACCAGAAGCAGCCCCACAGAGTGAACTGAGTGGCTGATCGAGCTTAACGTGAAGCGATGCCTGGATGGATGATGGCTGCTGACGAAACATGTAGTAGTGCCTGCATGTCTGTACTGCTCGTTAATTACGAGTGTTCATAGCAACTTAGAGCTTCGCAGCGTGCACCAGCGGGGGAGACTTTTCCTCCAAGTTGTTTTGTCATCGACCGAGCTGGGTTGACAGAGTGGCTTTAAAACCTACTCAAGGCTTACTACGCAGAGGCGATGCATCGACATACAACATCAAGAAGCAGCCCCACAGAGTGAATTGAGTGGCTGATCGAGCTTAATGTGAAGCGATGCCTGGATGGGATGATGGCTGCTGACGAAACATGTAGTAGTGCCTGCATGTCTGTACTGCTCGTTAATTACGAGTGTCCATAGCAACTTAGAGCTTCGCTGCGTGCACCAGCGGGGGAGACTTTTCCTCCAAGTTGTTTTGTCATCGACTGAGCTGGGTTGACAGACTGCCTTTTAAACCTACTCAAGGCTTACTACGCAGCGACGATGCATCGACGTACAACATCAAGAAGCAGCCCCACAGAGTGAATTGAGTGGCTGATCGAGCTTAATGTGAAGCGATGCCTGGATGGATGATGGCTGCTGACGAAAGATGTAGTAGTGCCTGCATGTCTGTACTGCTCGTTAATTACGAGTGTTCATAGCAACTTAGAGCTTCGCTGCGTGCACCAGCGTAGGAGACGTTTCCTCCAAATTGTTTTGTCATCGACTGAGCTGGGTTGACAGATTGGCTTTTAAACCTACTCAAGGCTTACTACGCAGCGAGAGATGCATCGACATACACCATCAAGAAGCAGCCCCACAGATTGAATTGAGTGGCTGATCGAGCTTAATGTGAAGCGATGCCTGGATGGATGATGGCTGCTGACGAAGCATGTAGTAGTGCCTGCATGTCTGTACTGCTGGTTAATTACGAGTGCTCATAGTAACTTAGAGCTTCGCTGCGTGCACCAGCGGGGGATACTTTTCCTCCAAATTGTTTTGTCATCGACTGAGCTGGGTTGACAGGGTGGCTTTTAAACCTACTCAAGGCTTACTACGCAGCGACGATGCATCGACATATAACATCAAAAAGCAGCCCCACAGAGTGAATTGAGTGACTGACCGAGCTTAACGTGAAGCGATGCCTGGATGGATGATGGCTGCTGACGAAAGATGTAGTAGTGCCTGCATTTTGTACTGCTCGTTAATTACGAGTGTTCATAGCAACTTAGAGCTTCGCTGCGTGCACCAGCGGGGGAGGCTTTTCCTCCAAGTTGTTTTGTCATCGACTCACCTGGGTTGACAGAGTGGCTCTTAAACCTACTCAAGGCTTACTACGCAGCGACGTTGCATCGACATACAACATCAAGAAGCAGCCCCACAGAGTGAATTGAGTGGCTGATCGAGCTTAATGTGAAGCGATGCCTGGATGGGATGATGGCTGCTGACGAAACATGTAGTAGTGCCTGCATGTCTGTACTGCTCGTTAATTAGGAGTGTCCATAGCAACTTAGAGCTTCGCTGCGTGCACCAGCAGGGGAGACTTTTCCTCCAAGTTGTTTTGTCATTGACTGAGCTGGGTTGACAGAGTGGCTTTTAAACCTACTCAAGGCTTACTACGCAGCGACGATGCATCGACGTACAATATCAAGAAGCAGCCCCACAGAGTGAATTGAGTGGCTGATCGAGCTTAATGTGAAGCGATGCCTGGCTGACGAAACATGTAGTAGTGCCTGCATGTCTGTACTGCTCGTTAATTACGAGTGTTCATAGCAACTTAGAGCTTCGCAGCGTGCACCAGCGGGGGAGACTTTTCCTTCAAGTTGTTTTGTCATCGACTGAGCTGGGTTGACAGAGTGGCTTTTAAACCTACTCAAGGCTTACTACGCAGCGACGATGCATCGACATACAACATCAAGAAGCAGCCCCACAGAGTGAATTGAGTGGCTGATCGAGCTTGATGTGAAGCGATGCATGGATGGGATGATGGCTGCTGACGAAACATGTAGTAGTGCCCGCATGTCTGTACTGCTCGTTAATTACGAGTGTCCATAGCAACTTAGAGCTTCGCTGCGTGCACCAGCGGAGAGCTTCGCTGCGTGCACCAGCGGGGGAGACTTTTCCTCCAAGTTGCTTTGTCATCGACTGAGCTGGGTTGACAGACTGCCTTTTAAACCTACTCAAGGCTTACTACGCAGCGACGATGCATCAACATACAACATCAAGAAGCAGCCCCACAGAGTGAATTGAGTGGCTGATCGAGCTTGATATGAAGCGATGCCTGGATGGATGATGGCTGCTGACGAAACATGTAGTAGTGCCTGCATGTCAGTACTGCTCGTTAATTACGAGTGTCCATAGCAACTTAGAGCTTTGCTGCGTGCACCAGCGGGGGAGTCTGTTCCTCCAAGTTGTTTTGTCATCGACTGGGCTGGGTTGACAGAGTGGCTTTTAAACCTATTCAAGGCTTACTACGCAGCGACGTTGCATCGGCATACAACAACCAGAAGCAGCCCCACAGAGTGAACTGAGTGGCTGATAGAGCTTAACGTGAAGCGATGCCTGGATGGATGATGGCTGCTGACGAAACATGTAGTAGTGCCTGCATGTCTGTACTGCTCGTTAATTACGAGTGTTCATAGCAACTTAGAGCTTCGCAGCGTGCACCAGCGGGGGAGACTTTTCCTCCAAGTTGTTTTGTCATCGACTGAGCTGGGTTGACAGAGTGGCTTTTAAACCTACTCAAGGCTTACTACGCAGCGGCGATGCATCGACATACAACATCAAGAAGCAGCCCCACAGAGTGAATTGAGTGGCTGATCGAGCTTAATGTGAAGCGATGCCTGGATGGGATGATGGCTGCTGACGAAACATGTAGTAGTGCCTGCATGTCTGTACTGCTCGTTAATTACGAGTGTCCATAGCAACTTAGAGCTTCGCTGCGTGCACCAGCGGGGGAGACTTTTCCTCCAAGTTGTTTTGTCATCGACTGAGCTGGGTTGACAGACGGCCTTTTAAACCTACTCAAGGCTTACTACGCAGCGACGATGCATCGACGTACAACATCAAGAAGCAGCCCCACAGAGTAAATTGTGTGGCTGATCGAGCTTAATGTGAAGCGATGCCTGGATGGATGATGGCTGCTGACGAAAGATGTAGTAGTGCCAGCATGT
The DNA here is from genome assembly GCF_055883805.1 of Amblyomma maculatum. Lineage (NCBI taxonomy): Eukaryota > Metazoa > Arthropoda > Arachnida > Ixodida > Ixodidae > Amblyomma > Amblyomma maculatum. The sequence continues at coordinate 3,470,025 of NC_139350.1, read as the reverse complement.
CTGTACTGCTCGTTAATTACGAGTGTTCATAGCAACTTAGAGCTTCGCTGCGTGCACCAGCGGGGGGGTGTTTGCTCCAAGTTGTTTTGTCATCGACTGAGCTGGGTTGACAGATTGCCTTTTAAACCTACTCAAGGCTTACTATGCAGCGAGAGATGCATCGACATACAACATCAAGAAGCAGCCCCACAGAGTGAATTGAGTGGCTGATCGAGCTTAATGTGAAGCGATGCCTGGATGGATGATGGCTGCTGACGAAACATGTAGTAGTGCCTGCATGTCTGTACTGCTCGTTAATTACGAGTGTTCATAGCAACTTAGAGCTTTGCTGCGTGCACCAGCGGGGGAGTCTGTTCCTCCAAGTTGTTTTGTCATCGACTGGGCTGGGCTGACAGAGTGGCTTTTAAACCTACTCAAGGCTTACTACGCAGCGACGTTGCATCGACATACAACATCCAGAAGCAGCCCCACAAAGTGAATTGAGTGGCTGATCGAGCTTAACGTGAAGCGATGCCTGGATGGATGATGGCTGCTGACGAAACATGTAGTAGTGCCTGCATGTCTGTACTGCTCGTTAATTACGAGTGTTCATAGCAACTTAGAGCTTCGCTGCGTGCACCAGTGGGGGAGACTTTTCTTCCAAGTTGTTTTGTCATCGACTGAGCTGGGTTGACAGAGTGGCTTTTAAACCTACTCAAGGCTTACTACGCAGCGGCGATGCATCGACATACAACATCAATAAGCAGCCCCACAGAGTGAATTGAGTGGCTGATCGAGCTTAATGTGAAGCGATGCCTGGCTGACGAAACATGTACTAGTGCCTGCATGTCTGTACTGCTTGTTAATTACGAGTGTTCATAGCAACTTAGATCTTCGGTGCGTGCACCAGCGGGGGAGACTTTTCCTCCAAGTTGTTTTGTTATCGACTGAGCTGGGTTGACATAGTGGCTTTTAAACCTACTTAATGCTTACTACGCAGCGACGATGCATCGACATACATCAAGAAGCAGCCCCACAGAGTGAATTGAGTGGCTGATCGAGCTTAATGTGAAGCGATGCCCGGATGGATGATGGCTGCTGACGAAACATGTAGTAGTGCCTGCATGTCTGTACTGCTCGTTAATTACGAGTGTTCATAGCAACTTAGAGCTTCGCTGCGTGCACCAGCGGGGGACACTTTTCCTCCAAGTTGTTTTGTCATCGACTGAGCTGGGTTGACAGAGGGGCTTTTAAACCTACTCAAGGCTTACTACGCAGTGGCGATGCATCGACATACAACATCAAGAAGCAGCTCCACAGAGTGAATTGAGTGGCTGATCGAGCTTAATGTGAAGCGATGCCTGGCTGACGAAACATGTAGTAGTGCCTGCATGTCTGTACTGCTCGTTAACTTACGAGTGTTCATAGCAACTTAGATCTTCGCTGCGTGCACCGGCGGGGGACTTTTCCTCCAAGTTGTTTTGTCATCGACTGAGCTGGGTTACATAGTGGCTTTTAAACCTACTCAAGGCTTACTACGCAGCGAGAGATGCATCGACATACAACATCTAGAAGCAGCCCCACAGAGTGAATTAAGTGGCTGATCGAGCTTAATGTGAAGCGATCCCTGGATGGATGATGGCTGCTGACGAAACATGTAGTAGTGCCTGCATGTCTGTACTGCTGGTTAATTACGAGTGTTCATAGTAACTTAGAGCTTCGAAGCGTGCACCAGCGGGGGAGACTTTTACCTTAAAATTTTTTTTGTCATCGACTGAGCTGGGTTGACAGAGTGGCTTTTAAACCTACTCAAGGCTTACTACGCAGCGACGATGCATCATACAACATCAAGAAGCAGCCCCACAGAGTGAATTCAGTGGCTGATCGAGCTTGATGTGAAGCGATGCCTGGATGGATGATGGCTACTGACGAAACATGTAGTAGTGCCTGCATGTCTGTACTGCTGGTTAATTACGAGTGTTCATAGCAACTTAGAGCTTTGCTGCGTGCACCAGCGGGGGAGTCTGTTCCTCCAAGTTGTTTTGTCATCGACTGGGCTGGGTTGACAGAGTGTCTTTTAAACCTACTCAAGGCTTACTACGCACCGACGTTGCATCGACATACAACATCCAGAAGCAGCCCCACAGAGTGAATTAAGTGGCTGATCGAGCTTAACGTGAAGCGATGCCTGGATGGATGATGGCTGCTGACGAAACATGTAGTAGTGCCTGCATGTCTGTACTGCTCGTTAATTACGAGTGTTCATAGCAACTTAGAGCTTCGCAGCGTGCACCAGCGGGGGAGACTTTTCCTTCAAGTTGTTTTGTCATCGACTGAGCTGGGTTGACAGAGTGGCTTTTAAACCTACTCAAGGCTTACTACGCAGCGACGATGCATCGATATACAACATCAAGAAGCAGCCCCACAGAGTGAATTGAGTGGCTGATCGAGCTTAATGTGAAGCGATGCCTGGATGGGAGGATGGCTGCTGACGAAACATGTAGTAGTGCCTGCATGTCTGTACTGCTCGTTAATTACGAGTGTCCATAGCAACTTAGAGCTTCGCTCCGTGCACCAGCGGGGGAGACTTTTCCTCCAAGTTGTTATGTCATCGAATGAGCTGGGTTGACAGACTGCCTTTTAAACCTACTCAAGGCTTACTACGCAGCGAGGATGCATCAACATACAACATCAAGAAGCAGCCCCACAGAGTGAATTGAGTGGCTGATCGAGCTTGATGTGAAGCGATGCCTGGATGGATGATGGCTGCTGACGAAACATGTAGTAGTGCCTGCATGTCTGTACTGCTGGTTAATTACGAGTGTTCATAGTAACTTAGAGCTTCGAAGCGTGCACCAGCGGGGGAGACTTTTCCTCAAAGTTGTTTTGTCATCGACTGAGCTGGGTTGACAGAGTGGCTTTTAAACCTACTCAAGGCTTACTACGCAGCGGCGATGCATCGACATACAACATCAAGAAGCAGCCCCACAGAGTGAATTGAGTGGCTGATCGAGCTTAATGTGAAGCGATGCCTGGATGGGATGATGGCTGCTGACGAAACATGTAGTAGTGCCTGCATGTCTGTACTGCTCGTTAATTACGAGTGTCCATAGCAACTTAGAGCTTCGCTGCGTGCACCAGCGGGGGAGACTTTTCCTCCAAGTTGTTTCGTCATCGACTGAGCTGGGTTGACAGACTGCCTTTTAAACCTACTCAAGGCTTACTACGCAGCGACGTTGCATCGACATACAACATCAAGAAGCAGCCCCACAGAGTGAATTGAGTGGCTGATCGAGCTTAATGTGAAGCGATGCCTGGATGGGATGATGGCTGCTGACGAAAGATGTAGTAGTGCCAGCATGTCTGTACTGCTCGTTAATTACGAGTGTCCATAGCAACTTAGAGCTTCGCTGCGTGCACCAGCAGGGGAGACTTTTCCTCCAAGTTGTTTTGTCATCGACTGAGCTGGGTTGACAGAGTGGCTTTTAAACCTACTCAAGGCTTACTACGCAGCGACGATGCATCGACGTACAACATCAAGAAGCAGCCCCACAGAGTGAATTGAGTGGCTGATCGAGCTTAATGTGAAGCGATGCCTGGCTGACGAAACATGTAGTAGTGCCTGCATGTCTGTACTGCTCGTTAATTACGAGTGTTCATAGCAACTTAGAGCTTCGCAGCGTGCACCAGCGGGGGAGACTTTTCCTTCAAGTTGTTTTGTCATCGACTGAGCTGGGTTGACAGAGTGGCTTTTAAACCTACTCAAGGCTTACTACGCAGCGACGATGCATCGACATACAACATCAAGAAGCAGCCCCACAGAGTGAATTGAGTGGCTGATCGAGCTTGATGTGAAGCGATGCATGGATGGGATGATGGCTGCTGACGAAACATGTAGTAGTGCCCGCATGTCTGTACTGCTCGTTAATTACGAGTGTCCATAGCAACTTAGAGCTTCGCTGCGTGCACCAGCGGGGGAGACTTTTCCTCCAAGTTGCTTTGTCATCGACTGAGCTGGGTTGACAGACTGCCTTTTAAACCTACTCAAGGCTTACTACGCAGCGACGATGCATCAACATACAACATCAAGAAGCAGCCCCACAGAGTGAACTGAGTGGCTGATCGAGCTTAACGTGAAGCGATGCCTGGGTGGATGATGGCTGCTGACGAAACATGTAGTAGTGCCTGCATGTCTGTACTGCTCGTTAATTACGAGTGTTCATAGCAACTTAGAGCTTCGCAGCGTGCACCAGCGGGGGAGACTTTTCCTCAAATTTGTTTTGTCATCGACTGAGCTGGGTTGACAGAGTGGCTTTTAAACCTACTCAAGGCTTACTACGCAGCGGCGATGCATCGACATACAACATCAAGAAGCAGCCCCACAGAGTGAATTGAGTGGCTGATCGAGCTTAATGTGAAGCGATGCCCGGATGGATGATGGCTGCTGACGAAACATGTAGTAGTGCCTGCATGTCTGTACTGCTCGTTAATTACGAGTGTTCATAGCAACTTAGAGCTTCGCTGCGTGCACCAGCGGGGGACACTTTTCCTCCAAGTTGTTTTGTCATCGACTGAGCTGGGTTGACAGAGGGGCTTTTAAACCTACTCAAGGCTTACTACGCAGTGGCGATGCATCGACATACAACATCAAGAAGCAGCTCCACAGAGTGAATTGAGTGGCTGATCGAGCTTAATGTGAAGCGATGCCTGGCTGACGAAACATGTAGTAGTGCCTGCATGTCTGTACTGCTCGTTAACTTACGAGTGTTCATAGCAACTTAGATCTTCGCTGCGTGCACCGGCGGGGGACTTTTCCTCCAAGTTGTTTTGTCATCGACTGAGCTGGGTTACATAGTGGCTTTTAAACCTACTCAAGGCTTACTACGCAGCGAGAGATGCATCGACATACAACATCTAGAAGCAGCCCCACAGAGTGAATTAAGTGGCTGATCGAGCTTAATGTGAAGCGATCCCTGGATGGATGATGGCTGCTGACGAAACATGTAGTAGTGCCTGCATGTCTGTACTGCTGGTTAATTACGAGTGTTCATAGTAACTTAGAGCTTCGAAGCGTGCACCAGCGGGGGAGACTTTTACCTTAAAATTTTTTTTGTCATCGACTGAGCTGGGTTGACAGAGTGGCTTTTAAACCTACTCAAGGCTTACTACGCAGCGACGATGCATCATACAACATCAAGAAGCAGCCCCACAGAGTGAATTCAGTGGCTGATCGAGCTTGATGTGAAGCGATGCCTGGATGGATGATGGCTACTGACGAAACATGTAGTAGTGCCTGCATGTCTGTACTGCTGGTTAATTACGAGTGTTCATAGCAACTTAGAGCTTTGCTGCGTGCACCAGCGGGGGAGTCTGTTCCTCCAAGTTGTTTTGTCATCGACTGGGCTGGGTTGACAGAGTGTCTTTTAAACCTACTCAAGGCTTACTACGCACCGACGTTGCATCGACATACAACATCCAGAAGCAGCCCCACAGAGTGAATTAAGTGGCTGATCGAGCTTAACGTGAAGCGATGCCTGGATGGATGATGGCTGCTGACGAAACATGTAGTAGTGCCTGCATGTCTGTACTGCTCGTTAATTACGAGTGTTCATAGCAACTTAGAGCTTCGCAGCGTGCACCAGCGGGGGAGACTTTTCCTTCAAGTTGTTTTGTCATCGACTGAGCTGGGTTGACAGAGTGGCTTTTAAACCTACTCAAGGCTTACTACGCAGCGACGATGCATCGATATACAACATCAAGAAGCAGCCCCACAGAGTGAATTGAGTGGCTGATCGAGCTTAATGTGAAGCGATGCCTGGATGGGAGGATGGCTGCTGACGAAACATGTAGTAGTGCCTGCATGTCTGTACTGCTCGTTAATTACGAGTGTCCATAGCAACTTAGAGCTTCGCTCCGTGCACCAGCGGGGGAGACTTTTCCTCCAAGTTGTTATGTCATCGAATGAGCTGGGTTGACAGACTGCCTTTTAAACCTACTCAAGGCTTACTACGCAGCGAGGATGCATCAACATACAACATCAAGAAGCAGCCCCACAGAGTGAATTGAGTGGCTGATCGAGCTTGATGTGAAGCGATGCCTGGATGGATGATGGCTGCTGACGAAACATGTAGTAGTGCCTGCATGTCTGTACTGCTGGTTAATTACGAGTGTTCATAGTAACTTAGAGCTTCGAAGCGTGCACCAGCGGGGGAGACTTTTCCTCAAAGTTGTTTTGTCATCGACTGAGCTGGGTTGACAGAGTGGCTTTTAAACCTACTCAAGGCTTACTACGCAGCGGCGATGCATCGACATACAACATCAAGAAGCAGCCCCACAGAGTGAATTGAGTGGCTGATCGAGCTTAATGTGAAGCGATGCCTGGATGGGATGATGGCTGCTGACGAAACATGTAGTAGTGCCTGCATGTCTGTACTGCTCGTTAATTACGAGTGTCCATAGCAACTTAGAGCTTCGCTGCGTGCACCAGCGGGGGAGACTTTTCCTCCAAGTTGTTTCGTCATCGACTGAGCTGGGTTGACAGACTGCCTTTTAAACCTACTCAAGGCTTACTACGCAGCGACGTTGCATCGACATACAACATCAAGAAGCAGCCCCACAGAGTGAATTGAGTGGCTGATCGAGCTTAATGTGAAGCGATGCCTGGATGGGATGATGGCTGCTGACGAAAGATGTAGTAGTGCCAGCATGTCTGTACTGCTCGTTAATTACGAGTGTCCATAGCAACTTAGAGCTTCGCTGCGTGCACCAGCAGGGGAGACTTTTCCTCCAAGTTGTTTTGTCATCGACTGAGCTGGGTTGACAGAGTGGCTTTTAAACCTACTCAAGGCTTACTACGCAGCGACGATGCATCGACGTACAACATCAAGAAGCAGCCCCACAGAGTGAATTGAGTGGCTGATCGAGCTTAATGTGAAGCGATGCCTGGCTGACGAAACATGTAGTAGTGCCTGCATGTCTGTACTGCTCGTTAATTACGAGTGTTCATAGCAACTTAGAGCTTCGCAGCGTGCACCAGCGGGGGAGACTTTTCCTTCAAGTTGTTTTGTCATCGACTGAGCTGGGTTGACAGAGTGGCTTTTAAACCTACTCAAGGCTTACTACGCAGCGACGATGCATCGACATACAACATCAAGAAGCAGCCCCACAGAGTGAATTGAGTGGCTGATCGAGCTTGATGTGAAGCGATGCATGGATGGGATGATGGCTGCTGACGAAACATGTAGTAGTGCCCGCATGTCTGTACTGCTCGTTAATTACGAGTGTCCATAGCAACTTAGAGCTTCGCTGCGTGCACCAGCGGGGGAGACTTTTCCTCCAAGTTGCTTTGTCATCGACTGAGCTGGGTTGACAGACTGCCTTTTAAACCTACTCAAGGCTTACTACGCAGCGACGATGCATCAACATACAACATCAAGAAGCAGCCCCACAGAGTGAACTGAGTGGCTGATCGAGCTTAACGTGAAGCGATGCCTGGGTGGATGATGGCTGCTGACGAAACATGTAGTAGTGCCTGCATGTCTGTACTGCTCGTTAATTACGAGTGTTCATAGCAACTTAGAGCTTCGCAGCGTGCACCAGCGGGGGAGACTTTTCCTCCAAGTTGTTTTGTCATCGACTGAGCTGGGTTGACAGAGTGGCTTTTAAACCTACTCAAGGCTTACTACGCAGCGGCGATGCATCGACATACAACATCAAGAAGCAGCCCCACAGAGTGAATTGAGTGGCTGATCGAGCTTAATGTGAAGCGATGCCTGGATGGATGATGGCTGCTGACGAAACATGTAGTAGTGCCTGCATGTCTGTACTGCTCGTTAATTACGAGTGTTCATAGCAACTTAGAGCTTTGCTGCGTGCACCAGCGGGGGAGTCTGTTCCTCCAAGTTGTTTTGTCATCGACTGGGCTGGGCTGACAGAGTGGCTTTTAAACCTACTCAAGGCTTACTACGCAGCGACGTTGCATCGACATACAACATCCAGAAGCAGCCCCACAAAGTGAATTGAGTGGCTGATCGAGCTTAACGTGAAGCGATGCCTGGATGGATGATGGCTGCTGACGAAACATGTAGTAGTGCCTGCATGTCTGTACTGCTCGTTAATTACGAGTGTTCATAGCAACTTAGAGCTTCGCTGCGTGCACCAGTGGGGGAGACTTTTCTTCCAAGTTGTTTTGTCATCGACTGAGCTGGGTTGACAGAGTGGCTTTTAAACCTACTCAAGGCTTACTACGCAGCGGCGATGCATCGACATACAACATCAATAAGCAGCCCCACAGAGTGAATTGAGTGGCTGATCGAGCTTAATGTGAAGCGATGCCTGGCTGACGAAACATGTACTAGTGCCTGCATGTCTGTACTGCTTGTTAATTACGAGTGTTCATAGCAACTTAGATCTTCGGTGCGTGCACCAGCGGGGGAGACTTTTCCTCCAAGTTGTTTTGTTATCGACTGAGCTGGGTTGACATAGTGGCTTTTAAACCTACTTAATGCTTACTACGCAGCGACGATGCATCGACATACATCAAGAAGCAGCCCCACAGAGTGAATTGAGTGGCAGATCGAGCTTAATGTGAAGCGATGCCCGGATGGATGATGGCTGCTGACGAAACATGTAGTAGTGCCTGCATGTCTGTACTGCTCGTTAATTACGAGTGTTCATAGCAACTTAGAGCTTCGCTGCGTGCACCAGCGGGGGACACTTTTCCTCCAAGTTGTTTTGTCATCGACTGAGCTGGGTTGACAGAGGGGCTTTTAAACCTACTCAAGGCTTACTACGCAGTGGCGATGCATCGACATACAACATCAAGAAGCAGCTCCACAGAGTGAATTGAGTGGCTGATCGAGCTTAATGTGAAGCGATGCCTGGCTGACGAAACATGTAGTAGTGCCTGCATGTCTGTACTGCTCGTTAACTTACGAGTGTTCATAGCAACTTAGATCTTCGCTGCGTGCACCGGCGGGGGACTTTTCCTCCAAGTTGTTTTGTCATCGACTGAGCTGGGTTACATAGTGGCTTTTAAACCTACTCAAGGCTTACTACGCAGCGAGAGATGCATCGACATACAACATCTAGAAGCAGCCCCACAGAGTGAATTAAGTGGCTGATCGAGCTTAATGTGAAGCGATCCCTGGATGGATGATGGCTGCTGACGAAACATGTAGTAGTGCCTGCATGTCTGTACTGCTGGTTAATTACGAGTGTTCATAGTAACTTAGAGCTTCGAAGCGTGCACCAGCGGGGGAGACTTTTACCTTAAAATTTTTTTTGTCATCGACTGAGCTGGGTTGACAGAGTGGCTTTTAAACCTACTCAAGGCTTACTACGCAGCGACGATGCATCATACAACATCAAGAAGCAGCCCCACAGAGTGAATTCAGTGGCTGATCGAGCTTGATGTGAAGCGATGCCTGGATGGATGATGGCTACTGACGAAACATGTAGTAGTGCCTGCATGTCTGTACTGCTGGTTAATTACGAGTGTTCATAGCAACTTAGAGCTTTGCTGCGTGCACCAGCGGGGGAGTCTGTTCCTCCAAGTTGTTTTGTCATCGACTGGGCTGGGTTGACAGAGTGTCTTTTAAACCTACTCAAGGCTTACTACGCACCGACGTTGCATCGACATACAACATCCAGAAGCAGCCCCACAGAGTGAATTAAGTGGCTGATCGAGCTTAACGTGAAGCGATGCCTGGATGGATGATGGCTGCTGACGAAACATGTAGTAGTGCCTGCATGTCTGTACTGCTCGTTAATTACGAGTGTTCATAGCAACTTAGAGCTTCGCAGCGTGCACCAGCGGGGGAGACTTTTCCTTCAAGTTGTTTTGTCATCGACTGAGCTGGGTTGACAGAGTGGCTTTTAAACCTACTCAAGGCTTACTACGCAGCGACGATGCATCGATATACAACATCAAGAAGCAGCCCCACAGAGTGAATTGAGTGGCTGATCGAGCTTAATGTGAAGCGATGCCTGCATGGGAGGATGGCTGCTGACGAAACATGTAGTAGTGCCTGCATGTCTGTACTGCTCGTTAATTACGAGTGTCCATAGCAACTTAGAGCTTCGCTCCGTGCACCAGCGGGGGAGACTTTTCCTCCAAGTTGTTATGTCATCGAATGAGCTGGGTTGACAGACTGCCTTTTAAACCTACTCAAGGCTTACTACGCAGCGAGGATGCATCAACATACAACATCAAGAAGCAGCCCCACAGAGTGAATTGAGTGGCTGATCGAGCTTGATGTGAAGCGATGCCTGGATGGATGATGGCTGCTGACGAAACATGTAGTAGTGCCTGCATGTCTGTACTGCTGGTTAATTACGAGTGTTCATAGTAACTTAGAGCTTCGAAGCGTGCACCAGCGGGGGAGACTTTTCCTCAAAGATGTTTTGTCATCGACTGAGCTGGGTTGACAGAGTGGCTTTTAAACCTACTCAAGGCTTACTACGCAGCGGCGATGCATCGACATACAACATCAAGAAGCAGCCCCACAGAGTGAATTGAGTGGCTGATCGAGCTTAATGTGAAGCGATGCCTGGATGGGATGATGGCTGCTGACGAAACATGTAGTAGTGCCTGCATGTCTGTACTGCTCGTTAATTACGAGTGTCCATAGCAACTTAGAGCTTCGCTGCGTGCACCAGCGGGGGAGACTTTTCCTCCAAGTTGTTTCGTCATCGACTGAGCTGGGTTGACAGACTGCCTTTTAAACCTACTCAAGGCTTACTACGCAGCGACGTTGCATCGACATACAACATCAAGAAGCAGCCCCACAGAGTGAATTGAGTGGCTGATCGAGCTTAATGTGAAGCGATGCCTGGATGGGATGATGGCTGCTGACGAAAGATGTAGTAGTGCCAGCATGTCTGTACTGCTCGTTAATTACGAGTGTCCATAGCAACTTAGAGCTTCGCTGCGTGCACCAGCAGGGGAGACTTTTCCTCCAAGTTGTTTTGTCATCGACTGAGCTGGGTTGACAGAGTGGCTTTTAAACCTACTCAAGGCTTACTACGCAGCGACGATGCATCGACGTACAACATCAAGAAGCAGCCCCACAGAGTGAATTGAGTGGCTGATCGAGCTTGATGTGAAGCGATGCCTGGCTGACGAAACATGTAGTAGTGCCCGCATGTCTGTACTGCTCGTTAATTACGAGTGTCCATAGCAACTTAGAGCTTCGCTGCGTGCACCAGCGGGGGAGACTTTTCCTCCAAGTTGTTTTGTCATCGACTGAGCTGGGTTGACAGAGTGGCTTTTAAACCTACTCAAGGCTTACTACGCAGCGACGATGCATCGACATACAACATCAAGAAGCAGCCCCACAGAGTGAATTGAGTGGCTGATCGAGCTTGATGTGAAGCGATGCATGGATGGGATGATGGCTGCTGACGAAACATGTAGTAGTGCCCGCATGTCTGTACTGCTCGTTAATTACGAGTGTCCATAGCAACTTAGAGCTTCGCTGCGTGCACCAGCGGGGGAGACTTTTCCTCCAAGTTGCTTTGTCATCGACTGAGCTGGGTTGACAGACTGCCTTTTAAACCTACTCAAGGCTTACTACGCAGCGACGATGCATCAACATACAACATCAAGAAGCAGCCCCACAGAGTGAACTGAGTGGCTGATCGAGCTTAACGTGAAGCGATGCCTGGGTGGATGATGGCTGCTGACGAAACATGTAGTAGTGCCTGCATGTCTGTACTGCTCGTTAATTACGAGTGTTCATAGCAACTTAGAGCTTCGCAGCGTGCACCAGCGGGGGAGACTTTTCCTCCAAGTTGTTTTGTCATCGACTGAGCTGGGTTGACAGAGTGGCTTTTAAACCTACTCAAGGCTTACTACGCAGCGGCGATGCATCGACATACAACATCAAGAAGCAGCCCCACAGAGTGAATTGAGTGGCTGATCGAGCTTAATGTGAAGCGATGCCTGGATGGGATGATGGCTGCTGACGAAACATGTAGTAGTGCCTGCATGTCTGTACTGCTCGTTAATTACGAGTGTCCATAGCAACTTAGAGCTTCGCTGCGAGCACCAGCGGGGGAGACTTTTCCTCCAAGTTGTTTTGTCATCGACTGAGCTGGGTTGACAGACTGCCTTTTAAACCTACTCAAGGCTTACTACGCAGCGACGATGCATCGACGTACAACATCAAGAAGCAGCCCCACAGATTAAATTGAGTGGCTGATCGAGCTTAATGTGAAGCGATGCCTGGATGGATGATGGCTGCTGACGAAAGATGTAGCAGTGCCAGCATGTCTGTACTGCTCATTAATTACGAGTGTTCATAGCAACTTAGAGCTTCGCTGCGTGCACCAGCGGGGGGGGGGGTGTTTGCTCCAAGTTGTTTTGTCATCGACTGAGCTGGGTTGACAGATTGGCTTTTAAACCTACTCAAGGCTTACTATGCAGCGAGAGATGCATCGACATACAACATCAAGAAGCAGCCCCACAGAGTGAATTGAGTGGCTGATCGAGCTTAATGTGAAGCGATGCCTGGATGGATGATGGCTGCTGACGAAACATGTAGTAGTGCCTGCATGTCTGTACTGCTCGTTAATTACGAGTGTTCATAGCAACTTAGAGCTTTGCTGCGTGCACCAGCGGGGGAGTCTGTTCCTCCAAGTTGTTTTGTCATCGACTGGGCTGGGTTGACAGAGTGGCTTTTAAACCTACTCAAGGCTTACTACGCAGCGACGTTGCATCGACATACAACATCCAGAAGCAGCCCCACAAAGTGAATTGAGTGGCTGATCGAGCTTAACGTGAAGCGATGCCTGGATGGATGATGGCTGCTGACGAAACATGTAGTAGTGCCTGCATGTCTGTACTGCTGGTTAATTACGAGTGTTCATAGTAACTTAGAGCTTCGAGGTGTGCACCAGCGGGGGAGACTTTTCCTCAAAGTTGTTTTGTCAACGACTGAGCTGGGTTGACAGAGTGGCTTTTAAACCTACTCAAGGCTTACTACGCAGCGACGATGCATCAACATACAACAACCAGAAGCAGCCCCACAGAGTGAACTGAGTGGCTGATCGAGCTTAACGTGAAGCGATGCCTGGATGGATGATGGCTGCTGACGAAACATGTAGTAGTGCCTGCATGTCTGTACTGCTCGTTAATTACGAGTGTTCATAGCAACTTAGAGCTTCGCAGCGTGCACCAGCGGGGGAGACTTTTCCTCCAAGTTGTTTTGTCATCGACCGAGCTGGGTTGACAGAGTGGCTTTTAAACCTACTCAAGGCTTACTACGCAGAGGCGATGCATCGACATACAACATCAAGAAGCAGCCCCACAGAGTGAATTGAGTGGCTGATCGAGCTTAATGTGAAGCGATGCCTGGATGGGATGATGGCTGCTGACGAAACATGTAGTAGTGCCTGCATGTCTGTACTGCTCGTTAATTACGAGTGTCCATAGCAACTTAGAGCTTCGCTGCGTGCACCAGCGGGGGAGACTTTTCCTCCAAGTTGTTTTGTCATCGACTGAGCTGGGTTGACAGACTGCCTTTTAAACCTACTCAAGGCTTACTACGCAGCGACGATGCATCGACGTACAACATCAAGAAGCAGCCCCACAGAGTGAATTGAGTGGCTGATCGAGCTTAATGTGAAGCGATGCCTGGATGGATGATGGCTGCTGACGAAAGATGTAGTAGTGCCTGCATGTCTGTACTGCTCGTTAATTACGAGTGTTCATAGCAACTTAGAGCTTCGCTGCGTGCACCAGCGTAGGAGACGTTTCCTCCAAATTGTTTTGTCATCGACTGAGCTGGTTGACAGATTGGCTTTTAAACCTACTCAAGGCTTACTACGCAGCGAGAGATGCATCGACATACAACATCAAGAAGCAGCCCCACAGATTGAATTGAGTGGCTGATCGAGCTTAATGTGAAGCGATGCCTGGATGGATGATGGCTGCTGACGAAACATGTAGTAGTGCCTGCATGTCTGTACTGCTGGTTAATTACGAGTGCTCATAGTAACTTAGAGCTTCGCTGCGTGCACCAGCGGGGGATACTTTTCCTCCTAATTGTTTTGTCATCGACTGAGCTTGGTTGACAGAGTGGCTTTTAAACCTACTCAAGGCTTACTACGCAGCGACGATGCATCGACATATAACATCAAAAAGCAGCCCCACAGAGTGAATTGAGTGACTGACCGAGCTTAACGTGAAGCGATGCCTGGATGGATGATGGCTGCTGACGAAAGATGTAGTAGTGCCTGCATTTTGTACTGCTCGTTAATTACGAGTGTTCATAGCAACTTAGAGCTTCGCTGCGTGCACCAGCGGGGGAGGCTTTTCCTCCAAGTTGTTTTGTCATCGACTCACCTGGGTTGACAGAGTGGCTTTTAAACCTACTCAAGGCTTACTACGCAGCGACGTTGCATCGACATACAACATCAAGAAGCAGCCCCACAGAGTGAATTGAGTGGCTGATCGAGCTTAATGTGAAGCGATGCCTGGATGGGATGATGGCTGCTGACGAAACATGTAGTAGTGCCTGCATGTCTGTACTGCTCGTTAATTAGGAGTGTCCATAGCAACTTAGAGCTTCGCTGCGTGCACCAGCAGGGGAGACTTTTCCTCCAAGTTGTTTTGTCATTGACTGAGCTGGGTTGACAGAGTGGCTTTTAAACCTACTCAAGGCTTACTACGCAGCGACGATGCATCGACGTACAATATCAAGAAGCAGCCCCACAGAGTGAATTGAGTGGCTGATCGAGCTTAATGTGAAGCGATGCCTGGCTGACGAAACATGTAGTAGTGCCTGCATGTCTGTACTGCTCGTTAATTACGAGTGTTCATAGCAACTTAGAGCTTCGCAGCGTGCACCAGCGGGGGAGACTTTTCCTTCAAGTTGTTTTGTCATCGACTGAGCTGGGTTGACAGAGTGGCTTTTAAACCTACTCAAGGCTTACTACGCAGCGACGATGCATCGACATACAACATCAAGAAGCAGCCCCACAGAGTGAATTGAGTGGCTGATCGAGCTTGATGTGAAGCGATGCATGGATGGGATGATGGCTGCTGACGAAACATGTAGTAGTGCCCGCATGTCTGTACTGCTCGTTAATTACGAGTGTCCATAGCAACTTAGAGCTTCGCTGCGTGCACCAGCGGAGAGCTTCGCTGCGTGCACCAGCGGGGGAGACTTTTCCTCCAAGTTGCTTTGTCATCGACTGAGCTGGGTTGACAGACTGCCTTTTAAACCTACTCAAGGCTTACTACGCAGCGACGATGCATCAACATACAACATCAAGAAGCAGCCCCACAGAGTGAATTGAGTGGCTGATCGAGCTTGATATGAAGCGATGCCTGGATGGATGATGGCTGCTGACGAAACATGTAGTAGTGCCTGCATGTCTGTACTGCTCGTTAATTACGAGTGTCCATAGCAACTTAGAGCTTTGCTGCGTGCACCAGCGGGGGAGTCTGTTCCTCCAAGTTGTTTTGTCATCGACTGGGCTGGGTTGACAGAGTGGCTTTTAAACCTATTCAAGGCTTACTACGCAGCGACGTTGCATCGGCATACAACAACCAGAAGCAGCCCCACAGAGTGAACTGAGTGGCTGATAGAGCTTAACGTGAAGCGATGCCTGGATGGATGATGGCTGCTGACGAAACATGTAGTAGTGCCTGCATGTCTGTACTGCTCGTTAATTACGAGTGTTCATAGCAACTTAGAGCTTCGCAGCGTGCACCAGCGGGGGAGACTTTTCCTCCAAGTTGTTTTGTCATCGACTGAGCTGGGTTGACAGAGTGGCTTTTAAACCTACTCAAGGCTTACTACGCAGCGGCGATGCATCGACATACAACATCAAGAAGCAGCCCCACAGAGTGAATTGAGTGGCTAATCGAGCTTAATGTGAAGCGATGCCTGGATGGGATGATGGCTGCTGACGAAACATGTAGTAGTGCCTGCATGTCTGTACTGCTCGTTAATTACGAGTGTCCATAGCAACTTAGAGCTTCGCTGCGTGCACCAGCGGGGGAGACTTTTCCTCCAAGTTGTTTTGTCATCGACTGAGCTGGGTTGACAGACGGCCTTTTAAACCTACTCAAGGCTTACTACGCAGCGACGATGCATCGACGTACAACATCAAGAAGCAGCCCCACAGAGTAAATTGTGTGGCTGATCGAGCTTAATGTGAAGCGATGCCTGGATGGATGATGGCTGCTGACGAAAGATGTAGTAGTGCCAGCATGTCTGTACTGCTCGTTAATTACGAGTGTTCATAGCAACTTAGAGCTTCGCTGCGTGCACCAGCGGGGGGGTGTTTGCTCCAAGTTGTTTTGTCATCGACTGAGCTGGGTTGACAGATTGCCTTTTGAACCTACTCAAGGCTTACTATGCAGCGAGAGATGCATCGACATACAACATCAAGAAGCAGCCCCACAGAGTGAATTGAGTGGCTGATCGAGCTTAATGTGAAGCGATGCCTGGCTGACGAAACATGTACTAGTGCCTGCATGTCTGTACTGCTTGTTAATTACGAGTGTTCATAGCAACTTAGATCTTCGGTGCGTGCACCAGCGGGGGAGACTTTTCCTCCAAGTTGTTTTGTTATCGACTGAGCTGGGTTGACATAGTGGCTTTTAAACCTACTTAATGCTTACTACGCAGCGACGATGCATCGACATACATCAAGAAGCAGCCCCACAGAGTGAATTGAGTGGCTGATCGAGCTTAATGTGAAGCGATGCCCGGATGGATGATGGCTGCTGACGAAACATGTAGTAGTGCCTGCATGTCTGTACTGCTCGTTAATTACGAGTGTTCATAGCAACTTAGAGCTTCGCTGCGTGCACCAGCGGGGGACACTTTTCCTCCAAGTTGTTTTGTCATCGACTGAGCTGGGTTGACAGAGGGGCTTTTAAACCTACTCAAGGCTTACTACGCAGTGGCGATGCATCGACATACAACATCAAGAAGCAGCTCCACAGAGTGAATTGAGTGGCTGATCGAGCTTAATGTGAAGCGATGCCTGGCTGACGAAACATGTAGTAGTGCCTGCATGTCTGTACTGCTCGTTAACTTACGAGTGTTCATAGCAACTTAGATCTTCGCTGCGTGCACCGGCGGGGGACTTTTCCTCCAAGTTGTTTTGTCATCGACTGAGCTGGGTTACATAGTGGCTTTTAAACCTACTCAAGGCTTACTACGCAGCGAGAGATGCATCGACATACAACATCTAGAAGCAGCCCCACAGAGTGAATTAAGTGGCTGATCGAGCTTAATGTGAAGCGATCCCTGGATGGATGATGGCTGCTGACGAAACATGTAGTAGTGCCTGCATGTCTGTACTGCTGGTTAATTACGAGTGTTCATAGTAACTTAGAGCTTCGAAGCGTGCACCAGCGGGGGAGACTTTTACCTTAAAATTTTTTTTGTCATCGACTGAGCTGGGTTGACAGAGTGGCTTTTAAACCTACTCAAGGCTTACTACGCAGCGACGATGCATCATACAACATCAAGAAGCAGCCCCACAGAGTGAATTCAGTGGCTGATCGAGCTTGATGTGAAGCGATGCCTGGATGGATGATGGCTACTGACGAAACATGTAGTAGTGCCTGCATGTCTGTACTGCTGGTTAATTACGAGTGTTGATAGCAACTTAGAGCTTTGCTGCGTGCACCAGCGGGGGAGTCTGTTCCTCCAAGTTGTTTTGTCATCGACTGGGCTGGGTTGACAGAGTGTCTTTTAAACCTACTCAAGGCTTACTACGCACCGACGTTGCATCGACATACAACATCCAGAAGCAGCCCCACAGAGTGAATTAAGTGGCTGATCGAGCTTAACGTGAAGCGATGCCTGGATGGATGATGGCTGCTGACGAAACATGTAGTAGTGCCTGCATGTCTGTACTGCTCGTTAATTACGAGTGTTCATAGCAACTTAGAGCTTCGCAGCGTGCACCAGCGGGGGAGACTTTTCCTTCAAGTTGTTTTGTCATCGACTGAGCTGGGTTGACAGAGTGGCTTTTAAACCTACTCAAGGCTTACTACGCAGCGACGATGCATCGATATACAACATCAAGAAGCAGCCCCACAGAGTGAATTGAGTGGCTGATCGAGCTTAATGTGAAGCGATGCCTGGATGGGAGGATGGCTGCTGACGAAACATGTAGTAGTGCCTGCATGTCTGTACTGCTCGTTAATTACGAGTGTCCATAGCAACTTAGAGCTTCGCTCCGTGCACCAGCGGGGGAGACTTTTCCTCCAAGTTGTTATGTCATCGAATGAGCTGGGTTGACAGACTGCCTTTTAAACCTACTCAAGGCTTACTACGCAGCGAGGATGCATCAACATACAACATCAAGAAGCAGCCCCACAGAGTGAATTGAGTGGCTGATCGAGCTTGATGTGAAGCGATGCCTGGATGGATGATGGCTGCTGACGAAACATGTAGTAGTGCCTGCATGTCTGTACTGCTGGTTAATTACGAGTGTTCATAGTAACTTAGAGCTTCGAAGCGTGCACCAGCGGGGGAGACTTTTCCTCAAAGTTGTTTTGTCATCGACTGAGCTGGGTTGACAGAGTGGCTTTTAAACCTACTCAAGGCTTACTACGCAGCGGCGATGCATCGACATACAACATTAAGAAGCAGCCCCACAGAGTGAATTGAGTGGCTGATCGAGCTTAATGTGAAGCGATGCCTGGATGGGATGATGGCTGCTGACGAAACATGTAGTAGTGCCTGCATGTCTGTACTGCTCGTTAATTACGAGTGTCCATAGCAACTTAGAGCTTCGCTGCGTGCACCAGCGGGGGAGACTTTTCCTCCAAGTTGTTTCGTCATCGACTGAGCTGGGTTGACAGACTGCCTTTTAAACCTACTCAAGGCTTACTACGCAGCGACGTTGCATCGACATACAACATCAAGAAGCAGCCCCACAGAGTGAATTGAGTGGCTGATCGAGCTTAATGTGAAGCGATGCCTGGATGGGATGATGGCTGCTGACGAAAGATGTAGTAGTGCCAGCATGTCTGTACTGCTCGTTAATTACGAGTGTCCATAGCAACTTAGAGCTTCGCTGCGTGCACCAGCAGGGGAGACTTTTCCTCCAAGTTGTTTTGTCATCGACTGAGCTGGGTTGACAGAGTGGCTTTTAAACCTACTCAAGGCTTACTACGCAGCGACGATGCATCGACGTACAACATCAAGAAGCAGCCCCACAGAGTGAATTGAGTGGCTGATCGAGCTTAATGTGAAGCGATGCCTGGCTGACGAAACATGTAGTAGTGCCTGCATGTCTGTACTGCTCGTTAATTACGAGTGTTCATAGCAACTTAGAGCTTCGCAGCGTGCACCAGCGGGGGAGACTTTTCCTTCAAGTTGTTTTGTCATCGACTGAGCTGGGTTGACAGAGTGGCTTTTAAACCTACTCAAGGCTTACTACGCAGCGGCGATGCATCGACATACAACATCAAGAAGCAGCCCCACAGAGTGAATTGAGTGGCTGATCGAGCTTAATGTGAAGCGATGCCTGGATGGGATGATGGCTGCTGACGAAACATGTAGTAGTGCCTGCATGTCTGTACTGCTCGTTAATTACGAGTGTCCATAGCAACTTAGAGCTTCGCTGCGAGCACCAGCGGGGGAGACTTTTCCTCCAAGTTGTTTTGTCATCGACTGAGCTGGGTTGACAGACTGCCTTTTAAACCTACTCAAGGCTTACTACGCAGCGACGATGCATCGACGTACAACATCAAGAAGCAGCCCCACAGAGTAAATTGAGTGGCTGATCGAGCTTAATGTGAAGCGATGCCTGGATGGATGATGGCTGCTGACGAAAGATGTAGTAGTGCCAGCATGTCTGTACTGCTCGTTAATTACGAGTGTTCATAGCAACTTAGAGCTTCGCTGCGTGCACCAGCGGGGGGGGTGTTTGCTCCAAGTTGTTTTGTCATCGACTGAGCTGGGTTGACAGATTGGCTTTTAAACCTACTCAAGGCTTACTATGCAGCGAGAGATGCATCGACATACAACATCAAGAAGCAGCCCCACAGAGTGAATTGAGTGGCTGATCGAGCATAATGTGAAGCGATGCCTGGATGGATGATGGCTGCTGACGAAACATGTAGTAGTGCCTGCATGTCTGTACTGCTCGTTAATTACGAGTGTTCATAGCAACTTAGAGCTTTGCTGCGTGCACCAGCGGGGGAGTCTGTTCCTCCAAGTTGTTTTGTCATCGACTGGGCTGGGTTGACAGAGTGGCTTTTAAACCTACTCAAGGCTTACTACGCAGCGACGTTGCATCGACATACAACATCCAGAAGCAGCCCCACAAAGTGAATTGAGTGGCTGATTGAGCTTAACGTGAAGCGATGCCTGGATGGATGATGGCTGCTGACGAAACATGTAGTAGTGCCTGCATGTCTGTACTGCTGGTTAATTACGAGTGTTCATAGTAACTTAGAGCTTCGAGGTGTGCACCAGCGGGGGAGACTTTTCCTCAAAGTTGTTTTGTCAACGACTGAGCTGGGTTGAAAGAGTGGCTTTTAAACCTACTCAAGGCTTACTACGCAGCGACGATGCATCAACATACAACAACCAGAAGCAGCCCCACAGAGTGAACTGAGTGGCTGATCGAGCTTAACGTGAAGCGATGCCTGGATGGATGATGGCTGCTGACGAAACATGTAGTAGTGCCTGCATGTCTGTACTGCTCGTTAATTACGAGTGTTCATAGCAACTTAGAGCTTCGCAGCGTGCACCAGCGGGGGAGACTTTTCCTCCAAGTTGTTTTGTCATCGACCGAGCTGGGTTGACAGAGTGGCTTTTAAACCTACTCAAGGCTTACTACGCAGCGGCGATGCATCGACATACAACATCAAGAAGCAGCCCCACAGAGTGAATTGAGTGGCTGATCGAGCTTGATGTGAAGCGATGCATGGATGGGATGATGGCTGCTGACGAAACATGTAGTAGTGCCCGCATGTCTGTACTGCTCGTTAATTACGAGTGTCCATAGCAACTTAGAGCTTCGCTGCGTGCACCAGCGGGGGAGACTTTTCCTCCAAGTTGCTTTGTCATCGACTGAGCTGGGTTGACAGACTGCCTTTTAAACCTACTCAAGGCTTACTACGCAGCGACGATGCATCAACATACAACATCAAGAAGCAGCCCCACAGAGTGAACTGAGTGGCTGATCGAGCTTAACGTGAAGCGATGCCTGGGTGGATGATGGCTGCTGACGAAACATGTAGTAGTGCCTGCATGTCTGTACTGCTCGTTAATTACGAGTGTTCATAGCAACTTAGAGCTTCGCAGCGTGCACCAGCGGGGGAGACTTTTCCTCCAAGTTGTTTTGTCATCGACTGAGCTGGGTTGACAGAGTGGCTTTTAAACCTACTCAAGGCTTACTACGCAGCGGCGATGCATCGACATACAACATCAAGAAGCAGCCCCACAGAGTGAATTGAGTGGCTGATCGAGCTTAATGTGAAGCGATGCCTGGATGGGATGATGGCTGCTGACGAAACATGTAGTAGTGCCTGCATGTCTGTACTGCTCGTTAATTACGAGTGTCCATAGCAACTTAGAGCTTCGCTGCGAGCACCAGCGGGGGAGACTTTTCCTCCAAGTTGTTTTGTCATCGACTGAGCTGGGTTGACAGACTGCCTTTTAAACCTACTCAAGGCTTACTACGCAGCGACGATGCATCGACGTACAACATCAAGAAGCAGCCCCACAGAGTAAATTGAGTGGCTGATCGAGCTTAATGTGAAGCGATGCCTGGATGGATGATGGCTGCTGACGAAAGATGTAGTAGTGCCTGCATGTCTGTACTGCTCGTTAATTACGAGTGTTCATAGCAACTTAGAGCTTCGCTGCGTGCACCAGCGGGGGGGGGGGTGTTTGCTCCAAGTTGTTTTGTCATCGACTGAGCTGGGTTGACAGATTGGCTTTTAAACCTACTCAAGGCTTACTATGCAGCGAGAGATGCATCGACATACAACATCAAGAAGCAGCCCCACAGAGTGAATTGAGTGGCTGATCGAGCATAATGTGAAGCGATGCCTGGATGGATGATGGCTGCTGACGAAACATGTAGTAGTGCCTGCATGTCTGTACTGCTCGTTAATTACGAGTGTTCATAGCAACTTAGAGCTTTGCTGCGTGCACCAGCGGGGGAGTCTGTTCCTCCAAGTTGTTTTGTCATCGACTGGGCTGGGTTGACAGAGTGGCTTTTAAACCTACTCAAGGCTTACTACGCAGCGACGTTGCATCGACATACAACATCCAGAAGCAGCCCCACAAAGTGAATTGAGTGGCTGATTGAGCTTAACGTGAAGCGATGCCTGGATGGATGATGGCTGCTGACGAAACATGTAGTAGTGCCTGCATGTCTGTACTGCTGGTTAATTACGAGTGTTCATAGTAACTTAGAGCTTCGAGGTGTGCACCAGCGGGGGAGACTTTTCCTCAAAGTTGTTTTGTCAACGACTGAGCTGGGTTGACAGAGTGGCTTTTAAACCTACTCAAGGCTTACTACGCAGCGACGATGCATCAACATACAACAACCAGAAGCAGCCCCACAGAGTGAACTGAGTGGCTGATCGAGCTTAACGTGAAGCGATGCCTGGATGGATGATGGCTGCTGACGAAACATGTAGTAGTGCCTGCATGTCTGTACTGCTCGTTAATTACGAGTGTTCATAGCAACTTAGAGCTTCGCAGCGTGCACCAGCGGGGGAGACTTTTCCTCCAAGTTGTTTTGTCATCGACCGAGCTGGGTTGACAGAGTGGCTTTTAAACCTACTCAAGGCTTACTACGCAGCGGCGATGCATCGACATACAACATCAAGAAGCAGCCCCACAGAGTGAATTGAGTGGCTGATCGAGCTTAATGTGAAGCGATGCCTGGATGGGATGATGGCTGCTGACGAAACATGTAGTAGTGCCTGCATGTCTGTACTGCTCGTTAATTACGAGTGTCCATAGCAACTTAGAGCTTCGCTGCGTGCACCAGCGGGGGAGACTTTTCCTCCAAGTTGTTTTGTCATCGACTGAGCTGGGTTGACAGACTGCCTTTTAAACCTACTCAAGGCTTACTACGCAGCGACGATGCATCGACGTACAACATCAAGAAGCAGCCCCACAGAGTGAATTGAGTGGCTGATCGAGCTTAATGTGAAGCGATGCCTGGATGGATGATGGCTGCTGACGAAAGATGTAGTAGTGCCTGCATGTCTGTACTGCTCGTTAATTACGAGTGTTCATAGCAACTTAGAGCTTCGCTGCGTGCACCAGCGTAGGAGACGTTTCCTCCAAATTGTTTTGTCATCGACTGAGTTGGGTTGACAGATTGGCTTTTAAACCTACTCAAGGCTTACTACGCAGCGAGAGATGCATCGACATACAACATCAAGAAGCAGCCCCACAGATTGAATTGAGTGGCTGATCGAGCTTAATGTGAAGCGATGCCTGGATGGATGATGGCTGCTGACGAAACATGTAGTAGTGCCTGCATGTCTGTACTGCTGGTTAATTACGAGTGCTCATAGTAACTTAGAGCTTCGCTGCGTGCACCAGCGGGGGATAATTTTCCTCCAAATTGTTTTGTCATCGACTGAGCTGGGTTGACAGAGTGGCTTTTAAACCTACTCAAGGCTTACTACGCAGCGACGATGCATCGACATATAACATCAAAAAGCAGCCCCACAGAGTGAATTGAGTGACTGACCGAGCTTAACGTGAAGCGATGCCTGGATGGATGATGGCTGCTGACGAAAGATGTAGTAGTGCCTGCATTTTGTACTGCTCGTTAATTACGAGTGTTCATAGCAACTTAGAGCTTCGCTGCGTGCACCAGCGGGGGAGGCTTTTCCTCCAAGTTGTTTTGTCATCGACTCACCTGGGTTGACAGTGTGGCTTTTAAACCTACTCAAGGCTTACTACGCAGCGACGTTGCATCGACATACAACATCAAGAAGCAGCCCCACAGAGTGAATTGAGTGGCTGATCCAGCTTAATGTGAAGCGATGCCTGGATGGGATGATGGCTGCTGACGAAAGATGTAGTAGTGCCAGCATGTCTGTACTGCTCGTTAATTACGAGTGTTCATAGCAACTTAGAGCTTCGCTGCGTGCACCAGCGGGGGGGTGTTTGCTCCAAGTTGTTTTGTCATCGACTGAGCTGGGTTGACAGATTGCCTTTTAAACCTACTCAAGGCTTACTATGCAGCGAGAGATGCATCGACATACAACATCAAGAAGCAGCCCCACAGAGTGAATTGAGTGGCTGATCGAGCTTAATGTGAAGCGATGCCTGGATGGATGATGGCTGCTGACGAAACATGTAGTAGTGCCTGCATGTCTGTACTGCTCGTTAATTACGAGTGTTCATAGCAACTTAGAGCTTTGCTGCGTGCACCAGCGGGGGAGTCTGTTCCTCCAAGTTGTTTTGTCTTCGACTGGGCTGGGCTGACAGAGTGGCTTTTAAACCTACTCAAGGCTTACTACGCAGCGACGTTGCATCGACATACAACATCCAGAAGCAGCCCCACAAAGTGAATTGAGTGGCTGATCGAGCTTAACGTGAAGCGATGCCTGGATGGATGATGGCTGCTGACGAAACATGTAGTAGTGCCTGCATGTCTGTACTGCTCGTTAATTACGAGTGTTCATAGCAACTTAGAGCTTCGCTGCGTGCACCAGTGGGGGAGACTTTTCTTCCAAGTTGTTTTGTCATCGACTGAGCTGGGTTGACAGAGTGGCTTTTAAACCTACTCAAGGCTTACTACGCAGCGGCGATGCATCGACATACAACATCAATAAGCAGCCCCACAGAGTGAATTGAGTGGCTGATCGAGCTTAATGTGAAGCGATGCCTGGCTGACGAAACATGTACTAGTGCCTGCATGTCTGTACTGCTTGTTAATTACGAGTGTTCATAGCAACTTAGATCTTCGGTGCGTGCACCAGCGGGGGAGACTTTTCCTCCAAGTTGTTTTGTTATCGACTGAGCTGGGTTGACATAGTGGCTTTTAAACCTACTTAATGCTTACTACGCAGCGACGATGCATCGACATACATCAAGAAGCAGCCCCACAGAGTGAATTGAGTGGCTGATCGAGCTTAATGTGAAGCGATGCCCGGATGGATGATGGCTGCTGACGAAACATGTAGTAGTGCCTGCATGTCTGTACTGCTCGTTAATTACGAGTGTTCATAGCAACTTAGAGCTTCGCTGCGTGCACCAGCGGGGGACACTTTTCCTCCAAGTTGTTTTGTCATCGACTGAGCTGGGTTGACAGAGGGGCTTTTAAACCTACTCAAGGCTTACTACGCAGTGGCGATGCATCGACATACAACATCAAGAAGCAGCTCCACAGAGTGAATTGAGTGGCTGATCGAGCTTAATGTGAAGCGATGCCTGGCTGACGAAACATGTAGTAGTGCCTGCATGTCTGTACTGCTCGTTAACTTACGAGTGTTCATAGCAACTTAGATCTTCGCTGCGTGCACCGGCGGGGGACTTTTCCTCCAAGTTGTTTTGTCATCGACTGAGCTGGGTTACATAGTGGCTTTTAAACCTACTCAAGGCTTACTACGCAGCGAGAGATGCATCGACATACAACATCTAGAAGCAGCCCCACAGAGTGAATTAAGTGGCTGATCGAGCTTAATGTGAAGCGATCCCTGGATGGATGATGGCTGCTGACGAAACATGTAGTAGTGCCTGCATGTCTGTACTGCTGGTTAATTACGAGTGTTCATAGTAACTTAGAGCTTCGAAGCGTGCACCAGCGGGGGAGACTTTTACCTCAAAGTTGTTTTGTCATCGACTGAGCTGGGTTGACAGAGTGGCTTTTAAACCTACTCAAGGCTTACTACGCAGCGACGATGCATCATACAACATCAAGAAGCAGCCCCACAGAGTGAATTCAGTGGCTGATCGAGCTTGATGTGAAGCGATGCCTGGATGGATGATGGCTACTGACGAAACATGTAGTAGTGCCTGCATGTCTGTACTGCTGGTTAATTACGAGTGTTCATAGCAACTTAGAGCTTTGCTGCGTGCACCAGCGGGGGAGTCTGTTCCTCCAAGTTGTTTTGTCATCGACTGGGCTGGGTTGACAGAGTGTCTTTTAAACCTACTCAAGGCTTACTACGCACCGACGTTGCATCGACATACAACATCCAGAAGCAGCCCCACAGAGTGAATTAAGTGGCTGATCGAGCTTAACGTGAAGCGATGCCTGGATGGATGATGGCTGCTGACGAAACATGTAGTAGTGCCTGCATGTCTGTACTGCTCGTTAATTACGAGTGTTCATAGCAACTTAGAGCTTCGCAGCGTGCACCAGCGGGGGAGACTTTTCCTTCAAGTTGTTTTGTCATCGACTGAGCTGGGTTGACAGAGTGGCTTTTAAACCTACTCAAGGCTTACTACGCAGCGACGATGCATCGATATACAACATCAAGCAGCAGCCCCACAGAGTGAATTGAGTGGCTGATCGAGCTTAATGTGAAGCGATGCCTGGATGGGAGGATGGCTGCTGACGAAACATGTAGTAGTGCCTGCATGTCTGTACTGCTCGTTAATTACGAGTGTCCATAGCAACTTAGAGCTTCGCTCCGTGCACCAGCGGGGGAGACTTTTCCTCCAAGTTGTTATGTCATCGAATGAGCTGGGTTGACAGACTGCCTTTTAAACCTACTCAAGGCTTACTACGCAGCGAGGATGCATCAACATACAACATCAAGAAGCAGCCCCACAGAGTGAATTGAGTGGCTGATCGAGCTTGATGTGAAGCGATGCCTGGATGGATGATGGCTGCTGACGAAACATGTAGTAGTGCCTGCATGTCTGTACTGCTGGTTAATTACGAGTGTTCATAGTAACTTAGAGCTTCGAAGCGTGCACCAGCGGGGGAGACTTTTCCTCAAAGTTGTTTTGTCATCGACTGAGCTGGGTTGACAGAGTGGCTTTTAAACCTACTCAAGGCTTACTACGCAGCGGCGATGCATCGACATACAACATCAAGAAGCAGAACCACAGAGTGAATTGAGTGGCTGATCGAGCTTAATGTGAAGCGATGCCTGGATGGGATGATGGCTGCTGACGAAACATGTAGTAGTGCCTGCATGTCTGTACTGCTCGTTAATTACGAGTGTTCATAGCAACTTAGAGCTTCGCTGCGTGCACCAGCGGGGGAGACTTTTCCTCCAAGTTGTTTCGTCATCGACTGAGCTGGGTTGACAGACTGCCTTTTAAACCTACTCAAGGCTTACTACGCAGCGACGTTGCATCGACATACAACATCAAGAAGCAGCCCCACAGAGTGAATTGAGTGGCTGATCGAGCTTAATGTGAAACGATGCCTGGATGGGATGATGGCTGCTGACGAAAGATGTAGTAGTGCCAGCATGTCTGTACTGCTCGTTAATTACGAGTGTCCATAGCAACTTAGAGCTTCGCTGCGTGCACCAGCAGGGGAGACTTTTCCTCCAAGTTGTTTTGTCATCGACTGAGCTGGGTTGACAGAGTGGCTTTTAAACCTACTCAAGGCTTACTACGCAGCGACGATGCATCGACGTACAACATCAAGAAGCAGCCCCACAGAGTGAATTGAGTGGCTGATCGAGCTTAATGTGAAGCGATGCCTGGCTGACGAAACATGTAGTAGTGCCTGCATGTCTGTACTGCTCGTTAATTACGAGTGTTCATAGCAACTTAGAGCTTCGCAGCGTGCACCAGCGGGGGAGACTTTTCCTTCAAGTTGTTTTGTCATCGACTGAGCTGGGTTGACAGAGTGGCTTTTAAACCTACTCAAGGCTTACTACGCAGCGACGATGCATCGACATACAACATCAAGAAGCAGCCCCACAGAGTGAATTGAGTGGCTGATCGAGCTTGATGTGAAGCGATGCATGGATGGGATGATGGCTGCTGACGAAACATGTAGTAGTGCCCGCATGTCTGTACTGCTCGTTAATTACGAGTGTCCATAGCAACTTAGAGCTTCGCTGCGTGCACCAGCGGGAGAGACTTTTCCTCCAAGTTGCTTTGTCATCGACTGAGCTGGGTTGACAGACTGCCTTTTAAACCTACTCAAGGCTTACTACGCAGCGACGATGCATCAACATACAACATCAAGAAGCAGCCCCACAGAGTGAACTGAGTGGCTGATCGAGCTTAACGTGAAGCGATGCCTGGGTGGATGATGGCTGCTGACGAAACATGTAGTAGTGCCTGCATGTCTGTACTGCTCGTTAATTACGAGTGTTCATAGCAACTTAGAGCTTCGCAGCGTGCACCAGCGGGGGAGACTTTTCCTCCAAGTTGTTTTGTCATCGACTGAGCTGGGTTGACAGAGTGGCTTTTAAACCTACTCAAGGCTTACTACGCAGCGGCGATGCATCGACATACAACATCAAGAAGCAGCCCCACAGAGTGAATTGAGTGGCTGATCGAGCTTAATGTGAAGCGATGCCTGGATGGGATGATGGCTGCTGACGAAACATGTAGTAGTGCCTGCATGTCTGTACTGCTCGTTAATTACGAGTGTCCATAGCAACTTAGAGCTTCGCTGCGAGCACCAGCGGGGGAGACTTTTCCTCCAAGTTGTTTTGTCATCGACTGAGCTGGGTTGACAGACTGCCTTTTAAACCTACTCAAGGCTTACTACGCAGCGACGATGCATCGACGTACAACATCAAGAAGCAGCCCCACAGAGTAAATTGAGTGGCTGATCGAGCTTAATGTGAAGCGATGCCTGGATGGATGATGGCTGCTGACGAAAGATGTAGTAGTGCCAGCATGTCTGTACTGCTCGTTAATTACGAGTGTTCATAGCAACTTAGAGCTTCGCTGCGTGCACCAGCGGGGGGGGGGGGTGTTTGCTCCAAGTTGTTTTGTCATCGACTGAGCTGGGTTGACAGATTGGCTTTTAAACCTACTCAAGGCTTACTATGCAGCGAGAGATGCATCGACATACAACATCAAGAAGCAGCCCCACAGAGTGAATTGAGTGGCTGATCGAGCTTAATGTGAAGCGATGCCTGGATGGATGATGGCTGCTGACGAAACATGTAGTAGTGCCTGCATGTCTGTACTGCTCGTTAATTACGAGTGTTCATAGCAACTTAGAGCTTTGCTGCGTGCACCAGCGGGGGAGTCTGTTCCTCCAAGTTGTTTTGTCATCGACTGGGCTGGGTTGACAGAGTGGCTTTTAAACCTACTCAAGGCTTACTACGCAGCGACGTTGCATCGACATACAACATCCAGAAGCAGCCCCACAAAGTGAATTGAGTGGCTGATTGAGCTTAACGTGAAGCGATGCCTGGATGGATGATGGCTGCTGACGAAACATGTAGTAGTGCCTGCATGTCTGTACTGCTGGTTAATTACGAGTGTTCATAGTAACTTAGAGCTTCGAGGTGTGCACCAGCGGGGGAGACTTTTCCTCAAAGTTGTTTTGTCAACGACTGAGCTGGGTTGACAGAGTGGCTTTTAAACCTACTCAAGGCTTACTACGCAGCGACGATGCATCAACATACAACAACCAGAAGCAGCCCCACAGAGTGAACTGAGTGGCTGATCGAGCTTAACGTGAAGCGATGCCTGGATGGATGATGGCTGCTGACGAAACATGTAGTAGTGCCTGCATGTCTGTACTGCTCGTTAATTACGAGTGTTCATAGCAACTTAGAGCTTCGCAGCGTGCACCAGCGGGGGAGACTTTTCCTCCAAGTTGTTTTGTCATCGACCGAGCTGGGTTGACAGAGTGGCTTTTAAACCTACTCAAGGCTTACTACGCAGCGGCGATGCATCGACATACATCAAGAAGCAGCCCCACAGAGTGAATTGAGTGGCTGATCGAGCTTAATGTGAAGCGATGCCTGGATGGGATGATGGCTGCTGACGAAACATGTAGTAGTGCCTGCATGTCTGTACTGCTCGTTAATTACGAGTGTCCATAGCAACTTAGAGCTTCGCTGCGTGCACCAGCGGGGGAGACTTTTCCTCCAAGTTGTTTTGTCATCGACTGAGCTGGGTTGACAGACTGCCTTTTAAACCTACTCAAGGCTTACTACGCAGCGACGATGCATCGAAGTACAACATCAAGAAGCAGCCCCACAGAGTGAATTGAGTGGCTGATCGAGCTTAATGTGAAGCGATGCCTGGATGGATGATGGCTGCTGACGAAAGATGTAGTAGTGCCTGCATGTCTGTACTGCTCGTTAATTACGAGTGTTCATAGCAACTTAGAGCTTCGCTGCGTGCACCAGCGTAGGAGACGTTTCCTCCAAATTGTTTTGTCATCGACTGAGTTGGGTTGACAGATTGGCTTTTAAACCTACTCAAGGCTTACTACGCAGCGAGAGATGCATCGACATACAACATCAAGAAGCAGCCCCACAGATTGAATTGAGTGGCTGATCGAGCTTAATGTGAAGCGATGCCTGGATGGATGATGGCTGCTGACGAAACATGTAGTAGTGCCTGCATGTCTGTACTGCTGGTTAATTACGAGTGCTCATAGTAACTTAGAGCTTCGCTGCGTGCACCAGCGGGGGATACTTTTCCTCCAAATTGTTTTGTCATCGACTGAGCTGGGTTGACAGAGTGGCTTTTAAACCTACTCAAGGCTTACTACGCAGCGACGATGCATCGACATATAACATCAAAAAGCAGCCCCACAGAGTGAATTGAGTGGCTGATCGAGCATAATGTGAAGCGATGCCTGGATGGATGATGGCTGCTGACGAAACATGTAGTAGTGCCTGCATTTTGTACTGCTCGTTAATTACGAGTGTTCATAGCAACTTAGAGCTTCGCTGCGTGCACCAGCGGGGGGGCTTTTCCTCCAAGTTGTTTTGTCATCGACTCACCTGGGTTGACAGTGTGGCTTTTAAACCTACTCAAGGCTTACTACGCAGCGACGTTGCATCGACATACAACATCAAGAAGCAGCCCCACAGAGTGAATTGAGTGGCTGATCGAGCTTAATGTGAAGCGATGCCTGGATGGGATGATGGCTGCTGACGAAACATGTAGTAGTGCCTGCATGTCTGTACTGCTCGTTAATTACGAGTGTCCATAGCAACTTAGAGCTTCGCTGCGTGCACCAGCAGGGGAGACTTTTCCTCCAAGTTGTTTTGTCATTGACTGAGCTGGGTTGACAGAGTGGCTTTTAAACCTACTCAAGGCTTACTACGCAGCGACGATGCATCGACGTACAATATCAAGAAGCAGCCCCACAGAGTGAATTGAGTGGCTGATCGAGCTTAATGTGAAGCGATGCCTGGCTGACGAAACATGTAGTAGTGCCTGCATGTCTGTACTGCTCGTTAATTACGAGTGTTCATAGCAACTTAGAGCTTCGCAGCGTGCACCAGCGGGGGAGACTTTTCCTTCAAGTTGTTTTGTCATCGACTGAGCTGGGTTGACAGAGTGGCTTTTAAACCTACTCAAGGCTTACTACGCAGCGACGATGCATCGACATACAACATCAAGAAGCAGCCCCACAGAGTGAATTGAGTGGCTGATCGAGCTTGATGTGAAGCGATGCATGGATGGGATGATGGCTGCTGACGAAACATGTAGTAGTGCCCGCATGTCTGTACTGCTCGTTAATTACGAGTGTCCATAGCAACTTAGAGCTTCGCTGCGTGCACCAGCGGAGAGCTTCGCTGCGTGCACCAGCGGGGGAGACTTTTCCTCCAAGTTGCTTTGTCATCGACTGAGCTGGGTTGACAGACTGCCTTTTAAACCTACTCAAGGCTTACTACGCAGCGACGATGCATCAACATACAACATCAAGAAGCAGCCCCACAGAGTGAATTGAGTGGCTGATCGAGCTTGATATGAAGCGATGCCTGGATGGATGATGGCTGCTGACGAAACATGTAGTAGTGCCTGCATGTCTGTACTGCTCGTTAATTACGAGTGTCCATAGCAACTTAGAGCTTTGCTGCGTGCACCAGCGGGGGAGTCTGTTCCTCCAAGTTGTTTTGTCATCGACTGGGCTGGGTTGACAGAGTGGCTTTTAAACCTATTCAAGGCTTTCTACGCAGCGACGTTGCATCGGCATACAACAACCAGAAGCAGCCCCACAGAGTGAACTGAGTGGCTGATAGAGCTTAACGTGAAGCGATGCCTGGATGGATGATGGCTGCTGACGAAACATGTAGTAGTGCCTGCATGTCTGTACTGCTCGTTAATTACGAGTGTTCATAGCAACTTAGAGCTTCGCAGCGTGCACCAGCGGGGGAGACTTTTCCTCCAAGTTGTTTTGTCATCGACTGAGCTGGGTTGACAGAGTGGCTTTTAAACCTACTCAAGGCTTACTACGCAGCGGCGATGCATCGACATACAACATCAAGAAGCAGCCCCACAGAGTGAATTGAGTGGCTGATCGAGCTTAATGTGAAGCGATGCCTGGATGGGATGATGGCTGCTGACGAAACATGTAGTAGTGCCTGCATGTCTGTACTGCTCGTTAATTACGAGTGTCCATAGCAACTTAGAGCTTCGCTGCGTGCACCAGCGGGGGAGACTTTTCCTCCAAGTTGTTTTGTCATCGACTGAGCTGGGTTGACAGACGGCCTTTTAAACCTACTCAAGGCTTACTACGCAGCGACGATGCATCGACGTACAACATCAAGAAGCAGCCCCACAGAGTAAATTGTGTGGCTGATCGAGCTTAATGTGAGGCGATGCCTGGATGGATGATGGCTGCTGACGAAAGATGTAGTAGTGCCAGCATGTCTGTACTGCTCGTTAATTACGAGTGTTCATAGCAACTTAGAGCTTCGCTGCGTGCACCAGCGGGGGGGTGTTTGCTCCAAGTTGTTTTGTCATCGACTGAGCTGGGTTGACAGATTGGCTTTTAAACCTACTCAAGGCTTACTATGCAGCGAGAGATGCATCGACATACAACATCAAGAAGCAGCCCCACAGAGTGAATTGAGTGGCTGATCGAGCTTAATGTGAAGCGATGCCTGGATGGATGATGGCTGCTGACGAAACATGTAGTAGTGCCTGCATGTCTGTACTGCTCGTTAATTACGAGTGTTCATAGCAACTTAGAGCTTTGCTGCGTGCACCAGCGGGGGAGTCTGTTCCTCCAAGTTGTTTTGTCATCGACTGGGCTGGGCTGACAGAGTGGCTTTTAAACCTACTCAAGGCTTACTACGCAGCGACGTTGCATCGACAGACAACATCCAGAAGCAGCCCCACAAAGTGAATTGAGTGGCTGATCGAGCTTAACGTGAAGCGATGCCTGGATGGATGATGGCTGCTGACGAAACATGTAGTAGTGCCTGCATGTCTGTACTGCTCGTTAATTACGAGTGTTCATAGCAACTTAGAGCTTCGCTGCGTGCACCAGTGGGGGAGACTTTTCTTCCAAGTTGTTTTGTCATCGACTGAGCTGGGTTGACAGAGTGGCTTTTAAACCTACTCAAGGCTTACTACGCAGCGGCGATGCATCGACATACAACATCAATAAGCAGCCCCACAGAGTGAATTGAGTGGCTGATCGAGCTTAATGTGAAGCGATGCCTGGCTGACGAAACATGTACTAGTGCCTGCATGTCTGTACTGCTTGTTAATTACGAGTGTTCATAGCAACTTAGATCTTCGGTGCGTGCACCAGCGGGGGAGACTTTTCCTCCAAGTTGTTTTGTTATCGACTGAGCTGGGTTGACAGAGTGGCTTTTAAACCTACTCAAGGCTTACTACGCAGCGGCGATGCATCGACATACAACATCAAGAAGCAGCCCCACAGAGTGAATTGAGTGGCTGATCGAGCTTAATGTGAAGCGATGCCTGGATGGATGATGGCTGCTGACGAAACATGTAGTAGTGCCTGCATGTCTGTACTGCTCGTTAATTACGAGTGTTCATAGCAACTTAGAGCTTTGCTGCGTGCACCAGCGGGGGAGTCTGTTCCTCCAAGTTGTTTTGTCATCGACTGGGCTGGGCTGACAGAGTGGCTTTTAAACCTACTCAAGGCTTACTACGCAGCGACGTTGCATCGACATACAACATCCAGAAGCAGCCCCACAAAGTGAATTGAGTGGCTGATCGAGCTTAACGTGAAGCGATGCCTGGATGGATGATGGCTGCTGACGAAACATGTAGTAGTGCCTGCATGTCTGTACTGCTCGTTAATTACGAGTGTTCATAGCAACTTAGAGCTTCGCTGCGTGCACCAGCGGGGGGGGGGGGTGTTTGCTCCAAGTTGTTTTGTCATCGACTGAGCTGGGTTGACAGATTGGCTTTTAAACCTACTCAAGGCTTACTATGCAGCGAGAGATGCATCGACATACAACATCAAGAAGCAGCCCCACAGAGTGAATTGAGTGGCTGATCGAGCTTAATGTGAAGCGATGCCTGGATGGATGATGGCTGCTGACGAAACATGTAGTAGTGCCTGCATGTCTGTACTGCTCGTTAATTACGAGTGTTCATAGCAACTTAGAGCTTTGCTGCGTGCACCAGCGGGGGAGTCTGTTCCTCCAAGTTGTTTTGTCATCGACTGGGCTGGGTTGACAGAGTGGCTTTTAAACCTACTCAAGGCTTACTACGCAGCGACGTTGCATCGACATACAACATCCAGAAGCAGCCCCACAAAGTGAATTGAGTGGCTGATTGAGCTTAACGTGAAGCGATGCCTGGATGGATGATGGCTGCTGACGAAACATGTAGTAGTGCCTGCATGTCTGTACTGCTGGTTAATTACGAGTGTTCATAGTAACTTAGAGCTTCGAGGTGTGCACCAGCGGGGGAGACTTTTCCTCAAAGTTGTTTTGTCAACGACTGAGCTGGGTTGACAGAGTGGCTTTTAAACCTACTCAAGGCTTACTACGCAGCGACGATGCATCAACATACAACAACCAGAAGCAGCCCCACAGAGTGAACTGAGTGGCTGATCGAGCTTAACGTAAAGCGATGCCTGGATGGATGATGGCTGCTGACGAAACATGTAGTAGTGCCTGCATGTCTGTACTGCTCGTTAATTACGAGTGTTCATAGCAACTTAGAGCTTCGCAGCGTGCACCAGCGGGGGAGACTTTTCCTCCAAGTTGTTTTGTCATCGACCGAGCTGGGTTGACAGAGTGGCTTTTAAACCTACTCAAGGCTTACTACGCAGCGGCGATGCATCGACATACAACATCAAGAAGCAGCCCCACAGAGTGAATTGAGTGGCTGATCGAGCTTAATGTGAAGCGATGCCTGGATGGGATGATGGCTGCTGACGAAACATGTAGTAGTGCCTGCATGTCTGTACTGCTCGTTAATTACGAGTGTCCATAGCAACTTAGAGCTTCGCTGCGTGCACCAGCGGGGGATACTTTTCCTCCAAATTGTTTTGTCATCGACTGAGCTGGGTTGACAGAGTGGCTTTTAAACCTACTCAAGGCTTACTACGCAGCGACGATGCATCGACATATAACATCAAAAAGCAGCCCCACAGAGTGAATTGAGTGACTGACCGAGCTTAACGTGAAGCGATGCCTGGATGGATGATGGCTGCTGACGAAAGATGTAGTAGTGCCTGCATTTTGTACTGCTCGTTAATTACGAGTGTTCATAGCAACTTAGAGCTTCGCTGCGTGCACCAGCGGGGGAGGCTTTTCCTCCAAGTTGTTTTGTCATCGACTCACCTGGGTTGACAGTGTGGCTTTTAAACCTACTCAAGGCTCACTACGCAGCGACGTTGCATCGACATACAACATCAAGAAGCAGCCCCACAGAGTGAATTGAGTGGCTGATCGAGCTTAATGTGAAGCGATGCCTGGATGGGATGATGGCTGCTGACGAAACATGTAGTAGTGCCTGCATGTCTGTACTGCTCGTTAATTACGAGTGTCCATAGCAACTTAGAGCTTCGCTGCGTGCACCAGCAGGGGAGACTTTTCCTCCAAGTTGTTTTGTCATTGACTGAGCTGGGTTGACAGAGTGGCTTTTAAACCTACTCAAGGCTTACTACGCAGCGACGATGCATCGACGTACAATATCAAGAAGCAGCCCCACAGAGTGAATTGAGTGGCTGATCGAGCTTAATGTGAAGCGATGCCTGGCTGACGAAACATGTAGTAGTGCCTGCATGTCTGTACTGCTCGTTAATTACGAGTGCTCATAGCAACTTAGAGCTTCGCAGCGTGCACCAGCGGGGGAGACTTTTCCTTCAAGTTGTTTTGTCATCGACTGAGCTGGGTTGACAGAGTGGCTTTTAAACCTACTCAAGGCTTACTACGCAGCGACGATGCATCGACATACAACATCAAGAAGCAGCCCCACAGAGTGAATTGAGTGGCTGATCGAGCTTGATGTGAAGCGATGCATGGATGGGATGATGGCTGCTGACGAAACATGTAGTAGTGCCCGCATGTCTGTACTGCTCGTTAATTACGAGTGTCCATAGCAACTTAGAGCTTCGCTGCGTGCACCAGCGGAGAGCTTCGCTGCGTGCACCAGCGGGGGAGACTTTTCCTCCAAGTTGCTTTGTCATCGACTGAGCTGGGTTGACAGACTGCCTTTTAAACCTACTCAAGGCTTACTACGCAGCGACGATGCATCAACATACAACATCAAGAAGCAGCCCCACAGAGTGAATTGAGTGGCTGATCGAGCTTGATATGAAGCGATGCCTGGATGGATGATGGCTGCTGACGAAACATGTAGTAGTGCCTGCATGTCTGTACTGCTCGTTAATTACGAGTGTCCATAGCAACTTAGAGCTTTGCTGCGTGCACCAGCGGGGGAGTCTGTTCCTCCAAGTTGTTTTGTCATCGACTGGGCTGGGTTGACAGAGTGGCTTTTAAACCTATTCAAGGCTTACTACGCAGCGACGTTGCATCGGCATACAACAACCAGAAGCAGCCCCACAGAGTGAACTGAGTGGCTGATAGAGCTTAACGTGAAGCGATGCCTGGATGGATGATGGCTGCTGACGAAACATGTAGTAGTGCCTGCATGTCTGTACTGCTCGTTAATTACGAGTGTTCATAGCAACTTAGAGCTTCGCAGCGTGCACCAGCGGGGGAGACTTTTCCTCCAAGTTGTTTTGTCATCGACTGAGCTGGGTTGACAGAGTGGCTTTTAAACCTACTCAAGGCTTACTACGCAGCGGCGATGCATCGACATACAACATCAAGAAGCAGCCCCACAGAGTGAATTGAGTGGCTGATCGAGCTTAATGTGAAGCGATGCCTGGATGGGATGATGGCTGCTGACGAAACATGTAGTAGTGCCTGCATGTCTGTACTGCTCGTTAATTACGAGTGTCCATAGCAACTTAGAGCTTCGCTGCGTGCACCAGCGGGGGGGTGTTTGCTCCAAGTTGTTTTGTCATCGACTGAGCTGGGTTGACAGATTGGCTTTTAAACCTACTCAAGGCTTACTATGCAGCGAGAGATGCATCGACATACAACATCAAGAAGCAGCCCCACAGAGTGAATTGAGTGGCTGATCGAGCTTAATGTGAAGCGATGCCTGGATGGATGATGGCTGCTGACGTAACATGTAGTAGTGCCTGCATGTCTGTACTGCTCGTTAATTACGAGTGTTCATAGCAACTTAGAGCTTTGCTGCGTGCACCAGCGGGGGAGTCTGTTCCTCCAAGTTGTTTTGTCATCGACTGGGCTGGGCTGACAGAGTGGCTTTTAAACCTACTCAAGGCTTACTACGCAGCGACGTTGCATCGACAGACAACATCCAGAAGCAGCCCCACAAAGTGAATTGAGTGGCTGATCGAGCTTAACGTGAAGCGATGCCTGGATGGATGATGGCTGCTGACGAAACATGTAGTAGTGCCTGCATGTCTGTACTGCTCGTTAATTACGAGTGTTCATAGCAACTTAGAGCTTCGCTGCGTGCACCAGTGGGGGAGACTTTTCTTCCAAGTTGTTTTGTCATCGACTGAGCTGGGTTGACAGAGTGGCTTTTAAACCTACTCAAGGCTTACTACGCAGCGGCGATGCATCGACATACAACATCAATAAGCAGCCCCACAGAGTGAATTGAGTGGCTGATCGAGCTTAATGTGAAGCGATGCCTGGCTGACGAAACATGTACTAGTGCCTGCATGTCTGTACTGCTTGTTAATTACGAGTGTTCATAGCAACTTAGATCTTCGGTGCGTGCACAAGCGGGGGAGACTTTTCCTCCAAGTTGTTTTGTTATCGACTGAGCTGGGTTGACAGAGTGGCTTTTAAACCTACTCAAGGCTTACTACGCAGCGGCGATGCATCGACATACAACATCAAGAAGCAGCCCCACAGAGTGAATTGAGTGGCTGATCGAGCTTAATGTGAAGCGATGCCTGGAAGTGATGATGGCTGCTGACGAAACATGTAGTAGTGCCTGCATGTCTGTACTGCTCATTAATTACGAGTGTTCATAGCAACTTAGAGCTTTGCTGCGTGCACCAGCGGGGGAGTCTGTTCCTCCAAGTTGTTTTGTCATCGACTGGGCTGGGCTGACAGAGTGGCTTTTAAACCTACTCAAGGCTTACTACGCAGCGACGTTGCATCGACATACAACATCCAGAAGCAGCCCCACAAAGTGAATTGAGTGGCTGATCGAGCTTAACGTGAAGCGATGCCTGGATGGATGATGGCTGCTGACGAAACATGTAGTAGTGCCTGCATGTCTGTACTGCTCGTTAATTACGAGTGTTCATAGCAACTTAGAGCTTCGCTGCGTGCACCAGTGGGGGAGACTTTTCTTCCAAGTTGTTTTGTCATCGACTGAGCTGGGTTGACAGAGTGGCTTTTAAACCTACTCAAGGCTTACTACGCAGCGGCGATGCATCGACATACAACATCAATAAGCAGCCCCACAGAGTGAATTGAGTGGCTGATCGAGCTTAATGTGAAGCGATGCCTGGCTGACGAAACATGTACTAGTGCCTGCATGTCTGTACTGCTTGTTAATTACGAGTGTTCATAGCAACTTAGATCTTCGGTGCGTGCACCAGCGGGGGAGACTTTTCCTCCAAGTTGTTTTGTTATCGACTGAGCTGGGTTGACATAGTGGCTTTTAAACCTACTTAATGCTTACTACGCAGCGACGATGCATCGACATACATCAAGAAGCAGCCCCACAGAGTGAATTGAGTGGCTGATCGAGCTTAATGTGAAGCGATGCCCGGATGGATGATGGCTGCTGACGAAACATGTAGTAGTGCCTGCATGTCTGTACTGCTCGTTAATTACGAGTGTTCATAGCAACTTAGAACTTCGCTGCGTGCACCAGCGGGGGACACTTTTCCTCCAAGTTGTTTTGTCATCGACTGAGCTGGGTTGACAGAGGGGCTTTTAAACCTACTTAATGCTTACTACGCAGCGACGATGCATCGACATACATCAAGAAGCAGCCCCAAAGAGTTAATTGAGTGGCTGATCGAGCTTAATGTGAAGCGATGCCCGGATGGATGATGGCTGCTGACGAAACATGTAGTAGTGCCTGCATGTCTGTACTGCTCGTTAATTACGAGTGTTCATAGCAACTTAGAGCTTCGCTGCGTGCACCAGTGGGGGAGACTTTTCTTCCAAGTTGTTTTGTCATCGACTGAGCTGGGTTGACAGAGTGGCTTTTAAACCTACTCAAGGCTTACTACGCAGCGGCGATGCATCGACATACAACATCAAGAAGCAGCTCCACAGAGTGAATTGAGTGGCTGATCGAGCTTAATGTGAAGCGATGCCTGGCTGACGAAACATGTAGTAGTGCCTGCATGTCTGTACTGCTTGTTAATTACGAGTGTTCATAGCAACTTAGATCTTCGGTGCGTGCACCAGCGGGGGAGACTTTTCCTCCAAGTTGTTTTGTTATCGACTGAGCTGGGTTGACATAGTGGCTTTTAAACCTACTTAATGCTTACTACGCAGCGACGATGCATCGACATACATCAAGAAGCAGCCCCACAGAGTGAATTAAGTGGCTGATCGAGCTTAATGTGAAGCGATCCCTGGATGGATGATGGCTGCTGACGAAACATGTAGTAGTGCCTGCATGTCTGTACTGCTGGTTAATTACGAGTGTTCATAGTAACTTAGAGCTTCGAAGCGTGCACCAGCGGGGGAGACTTTTACCTCAAAGTTGTTTTGTCATCGACTGAGCTGGGTTGACAGAGTGGCTTTTAAACCTACTCAAGGCTTACTACGCAGCGACGATGCATCATACAACATCAAGAAGCAGCCCCACAGAGTGAATTCAGTGGCTGATCGAGCTTGATGTGAAGCGATGCCTGGATGGATGATGGCTACTGACGAAACATGTAGTAGTGCCTGCATGTCTGTACTGCTGGTTAATTACGAGTGTTCATAGCAACTTAGAGCTTTGCTGCGTGCACCAGCGGGGGAGTCTGTTCCTCCAAGTTGTTTTGTCATCGACTGGGCTGGGTTGACAGAGTGTCTTTTAAACCTACTCAAGGCTTACTACGCACCGACGTTGCATCGACATACAACATCCAGAAGCAGCCCCACAGAGTGAATTAAGTGGCTGATCGAGCTTAACGTGAAGCGATGCCTGGATGGATGATGGCTGCTGACGAAACATGTAGTAGTGCCTGCATGTCTGTACTGCTCGTTAATTACGAGTGTTCATAGCAACTTAGAGCTTCGCAGCGTGCACCAGCGGGGGAGACTTTTCCTTCAAGTTGTTTTGTCATCGACTGAGCTGGGTTGACAGAGTGGCTTTTAAACCTACTCAAGGCTTACTACGCAGCGACGATGCATCGATATACAACATCAAGAAGCAGCCCCACAGAGTGAATTGAGTGGCTGATCGAGCTTAATGTGAAGCGATGCCTGGATGGGAGGATGGCTGCTGACGAAACATGTAGTAGTGCCTGCATGTCTGTACTTCTCGTTAATTACGAGTGTCCATAGCAACTTAGAGCTTCGCTCCGTGCACCAGCGGGGGAGACTTTTCCTCCAAGTTGTTATGTCATCGAATGAGCTGGGTTGACAGACTGCCTTTTAAACCTACTCAAGGCTTACTACGCAGCGAGGATGCATCAACATACAACATCAAGAAGCAGCCCCACAGAGTGAATTGAGTGGCTGATCGAGCTTGATGTGAAGCGATGCCTGGATGGATGATGGCTGCTGACGAAACATGTAGTAGTGCCTGCATGTCTGTACTGCTGGTTAATTACGAGTGTTCATAGTAACTTAGAGCTTCGAAGCGTGCACCAGCGGGGGAGACTTTTCCTCAAAGTTGTTTTGTCATCGACTGAGCTGGGTTGACAGAGTGGCTCTTAAACCTACTCAAGGCTTACTACGCAGCGGCGATGCATCGACATACAACATCAAGAAGCAGCCCCACAGAGTGAATTGAGTGGCTGATCGAGCTTAATGTGAAGCGATGCCTGGATGGGATGATGGCTGCTGACGAAACATGTAGTAGTGCCTGCATGTCTGTACTGCTCGTTAATTACGAGTGTCCATAGCAACTTAGAGCTTCGCTGCGTGCACCAGCGGGGAGACTTTTCCTCCAAGTTGTTTCGTCATCGACTGAGCTGGGTTGACAGACTGCCTTTTAAACCTACTCAAGGCTTACTACGCAGCGACGTTGCATCGACATACAACATCAAGAAGCAGCCCCACAGAGTGAACTGAGTGGCTGATCGAGCTTAATGTGAAACGATGCCTGGATGGGATGATGGCTGCTGACGAAAGATGTAGTAGTGCCAGCATGTCTGTACTGCTCGTTAATTACGAGTGTCCATAGCAACTTAGAGCTTCGCTGCGTGCACCAGCAGGGGAGACTTTTCCTCCAAGTTGTTTTGTCATCGACTGAGCTGGGTTGACAGAGTGGCTTTTAAACCTACTCAAGGCTTACTACGCAGCGACGATGCATCGACGTACAACATCAAGAAGCAGCCCCACAGAGTGAATTGAGTGGCTGATCGAGCTTAATGTGAAGCGATGCCTGGCTGACGAAACATGTAGTAGTGCCTGCATGTCTGTACTGCTCGTTAATTACGAGTGTTCATAGCAACTTAGAGCTTCGCAGCGTGCACCAGCGGGGGAGACTTTTCCTTCAAGTTGTTTTGTCATCGACTGAGCTGGGTTGACAGAGTGGCTTTTAAACCTACTCAAGGCTTACTACGCAGCGACGATGCATCGACATACAACATCAAGAAGCAGCCCCACAGAGTGAATTGAGTGGCTGATCGAGCTTGATGTGAAGCGATGCATGGATGGGATGATGGCTGCTGACGAAACATGTAGTAGTGCCCGCATGTCTGTACTGCTCGTTAATTACGAGTGTCCATAGCAACTTAGAGCTTCGCTGCGTGCACCAGCGGGGGAGACTTTTCCTCCAAGTTGCTTTGTCATCGACTGAGCTGGGTTGACAGACTGCCTTTTAAACCTACTCAAGGCTTACTACGCAGCGACGATGCATCAACATACAACATCAAGAAGCAGCCCCACAGAGTGAACTGAGTGGCTGATCGAGCTTAACGTGAAGCGATGCCTGGGTGGATGATGGCTGCTGACGAAACATGTAGTAGTGCCTGCATGTCTGTACTGCTCGTTAATTACGAGTGTTCATAGCAACTTAGAGCTTCGCAGCGTGCACCAGCGGGGGAGACTTTTCCTCCAAGTTGTTTTGTCATCGACTGAGCTGGGTTGACAGAGTGGCTTTTAAACCTACTCAAGGCTTACTACGCAGCGGCGATGCATCGACATACAACATCAAGAAGCAGCCCCACAGAGTGAATTGAGTGGCTGATCGAGCTTAATGTGAAGCGATGCCTGGATGGGATGATGGCTGCTGACGAAACATGTAGTAGTGCCTGCATGTCTGTACTGCTCGTTAATTACGAGTGTCCATAGCAACTTAGAGCTTCGCTGCGAGCACCAGCGGGGGAGACTTTTCCTCCAAGTTGTTTTGTCATCGACTGAGCTGGGTTGACAGACTGCCTTTTAAACCTACTCAAGGCTTACTACGCAGCGACGATGCATCGACGTACAACATCAAGAAGCAGCCCCACAGAGTAAATTGAGTGGCTGATCGAGCTTAATGTGAAGCGATGCCTGGATGGATGATGGCTGCTGACGAAAGATGTAGTAGTGCCAGCATGTCTGTACTGCTCGTTAATTACGAGTGTTCATAGCAACTTAGAGCTTCGCTGCGTGCACCAGCGGGGGGGGGGGTGTTTGCTCCAAGTTGTTTTGTCATCGACTGAGCTGGGTTGACAGATTGGCTTTTAAACCTACTCAAGGCTTACTATGCAGCGAGAGATGCATCGACATACAACATCAAGAAGCAGCCCCACAGAGTGAATTGAGTGGCTGATCGAGCTTAATGTGAAGCGATGCCTGGATGGATGATGGCTGCTGACGAAACATGTAGTAGTGCCTGCATGTCTGTACTGCTCGTTAATTACGAGTGTTCATAGCAACTTAGAGCTTTGCTGCGTGCACCAGCGGGGGAGTCTGTTCCTCCAAGTTGTTTTGTCATCGACTGGGCTGGGTTGACAGAGTGGCTTTTAAACCTACTCAAGGCTTACTACGCAGCGACGTTGCATCGACATACAACATCCAGAAGCAGCCCCACAAAGTGAATTGAGTGGCTGATTGAGCTTAACGTGAAGCGATGCCTGGATGGATGATGGCTGCTGACGAAACATGTAGTAGTGCCTGCATGTCTGTACTGCTGGTTAATTACGAGTGTTCATAGTAACTTAGAGCTTCGAGGTGTGCACCAGCGGGGGAGACTTTTCCTCAAAGTTGTTTTGTCAACGACTGAGCTGGGTTGACAGAGTGGCTTTTAAACCTACTCAAGGCTTACTACGCAGCGACGATGCATCAACATACAACAACCAGAAGCAGCCCCACAGAGTGAACTGAGTGGCTGATCGAGCTTAACGTGAAGCGATGCCTGGATGGATGATGGCTGCTGACGAAACATGTAGTAGTGCCTGCATGTCTGTACTGCTCGTTAATTACGAGTGTTCATAGCAACTTAGAGCTTCGCAGCGTGCACCAGCGGGGGAGACTTTTCCTCCAAGTTGTTTTGTCATCGACCGAGCTGGGTTGACAGAGTGGCTTTTAAACCTACTCAAGGCTTACTACGCAGCGGCGATGCATCGACATACAACATCAAGAAGCAGCCCCACAGAGTGAATTGAGTGGCTGATCGAGCTTAATGTGAAGCGATGCCTGGATGGGATGATGGCTGCTGACGAAACATGTAGTAGTGCCTGCATGTCTGTACTGCTCGTTAATTACGAGTGTCCATAGCAACTTAGAGCTTCGCTGCGTGCACCAGCGGGGGAGACTTTTCCTCCAAGTTGTTTTGTCATCGACTGAGCTGGGTTGACAGACTGCCTTTTAAACCTACTCAAGGCTTACTACGCAGCGACGATGCA
The DNA here is from genome assembly GCF_055883805.1 of Amblyomma maculatum. Classification (NCBI taxonomy): domain Eukaryota; kingdom Metazoa; phylum Arthropoda; class Arachnida; order Ixodida; family Ixodidae; genus Amblyomma; species Amblyomma maculatum. The sequence goes on along the minus strand of NC_139350.1, from coordinate 3,425,673 downwards.
TCGACGTACAACATCAAGAAGCAGCCCCACAGAGTGAATTGAGTGGCTGATCGAGCTTAATGTGAAGCGATGCCTGGATGGATGATGGCTGCTGACGAAAGATGTAGTAGTGCCTGCATGTCTGTACTGCTCGTTAATTACGAGTGTTCATAGCAACTTAGAGCTTCGCTGCGTGCGCCAGCGTAGGAGACGTTTCCTCCAAATTGTTTTGTCATCGACTGAGTTGGGTTGACAGATTGGCTTTTAAACCTACTCAAGGCTTACTACGCAGCGAGAGATGCATCGACATACAACATCAAGAAGCAGCCCCACAGATTGAATTGAGTGGCTGATCGAGCTTAATGTGAAGCGATGCCTGGATGGATGATGGCTGCTGACGAAACATGTAGTAGTGCCTGCATGTCTGTACTGCTGGTTAATTACGAGTGCTCATAGTAACTTACAGCTTCGCTGCGTGCACCAGCGGGGGATACTTTTCCTCCAAATTGTTTTGTCATCGACTGAGCTGGGTTGACAGAGTGGCTTTTAAACCTACTCAAGGCTTACTACGCAGCGACGATGCATCGACATATAACATCAAAAAGCAGCCCCACAGAGTGAATTGAGTGACTGACCGAGCTTAACGTGAAGCGATGCCTGGATGGATGATGGCTGCTGACGAAAGATGTAGTAGTGCCTGCATTTTGTACTGCTCGTTAATTACGAGTGTTCATAGCAACTTAGAGCTTCGCTGCGTGCACCAGCGGGGGAGGCTTTTCCTCCAAGTTGTTTTGTAATCGACTCACCTGGGTTGACAGTGTGGCTTTTAAACCTACTCAAGGCTTACTACGCAGCGACGTTGCATCGACATACAACATCAAGAAGCAGCCCCACAGAGTGAATTGAGTGGCTGATCGAGCTTAATGTGAAGCGATGCCTGGATGGGATGATGGCTGCTGACGAAACATGTAGTAGTGCCTGCATGTCTGTACTGCTCGTTAATTACGAGTGTCCATAGCAACTTAGAGCTTCGCTGCGTGCACCAGCAGGGGAGACTTTTCCTCCAAGTTGTTTTGTCATTGACTGAGCTGGGTTGACAGAGTGGCTTTTAAACCTACTCAAGGCTTACTACGCAGCGACGATGCATCGACGTACAATATCAAGAAGCAGCCCCACAGAGTGAATTGAGTGGCTGATCGAGCTTAATGTGAAGCGATGCCTGGCTGACGAAACATGTAGTAGTGCCTGCATGTCTGTACTGCTCGTTAATTACGAGTGTTCATAGCAACTTAGAGCTTCGCAGCGTGCACCAGCGGGGGAGACTTTTCCTTCAAGTTGTTTTGTCATCGACTGAGCTGGGTTGACAGAGTGGCTTTTAAACCTACTCAAGGCTTACTACGCAGCGACGATGCATCGACATACAACATCAAGAAGCAGCCCCACAGAGTGAATTGAGTGGCTGATCGAGCTTGATGTGAAGCGATGCATGGATGGGATGATGGCTGCTGACGAAACATGTAGTAGTGCCCGCATGTCTGTACTGCTCGTTAATTACGAGTGTCCATAGCAACTTAGAGCTTCGCTGCGTGCACCAGCGGAGAGCTTCGCTGCGTGCACCAGCGGGGGAGACTTTTCCTCCAAGTTGCTTTGTCATCGACTGAGCTGGGTTGACAGACTGCCTTTTAAACCTACTCAAGGCTTACTACGCAGCGACGATGCATCAACATACAACATCAAGAAGCAGCCCCACAGAGTGAATTGAGTGGCTGATCGAGCTTGATATGAAGCGATGCCTGGATGGATGATGGCTGCTGACGAAACATGTAGTAGTGCCTGCATGTCTGTACTGCTCGTTAATTACGAGTGTCCATAGCAACTTAGAGCTTTGCTGCGTGCACCAGCGGGGGAGTCTGTTCCTCCAAGTTGTTTTGTCATCGACTGGGCTGGGTTGACAGAGTGGCTTTTAAACCTATTCAAGGCTTACTACGCAGCGACGTTGCATCGGCATACAACAACCAGAAGCAGCCCCACAGAGTGAACTGAGTGGCTGATAGAGCTTAACGTGAAGCGATGCCTGGATGGATGATGGCTGCTGACGAAACATGTAGTAGTGCCTGCATGTCTGTACTGCTCGTTAATTACGAGTGTTCATAGCAACTTAGAGCTTCGCAGCGTGCACCAGCGGGGGAGACTTTTCCTCCAAGTTGTTTTGTCATCGACTGAGCTGGGTTGACAGAGTGGCTTTTAAACCTACTCAAGGCTTACTACGCAGCGGCGATGCATCGACATACAACATCAAGAAGCAGCCCCACAGAGTGAATTGAGTGGCTGATCGAGCTTAATATGAAGCGATGCCTGGATGGGATGATGGCTGCTGACGAAACATGTAGTAGTGCCTGCATGTCTGTACTGCTCGTTAATTACGAGTGTTCATAGCAACTTAGAGCTTCGCTGCGTGCACCAGCGGGGGGGTGTTTGCTCCAAGTTGTTTTGTCATCGACTGAGCTGGGTTGACAGATTGGCTTTTAAACCTACTCAAGGCTTACTATGCAGCGAGAGATGCATCGACATACAACATCAAGAAGCAGCCCCACAGAGTGAATTGAGTGGCTGATCGAGCTTAATGTGAAGCGATGCCTGGATGGATGATGGCTGCTGACGAAACATGTAGTAGTGCCTGCATGTCTGTACTGCTCGTTAATTACGAGTGTTCATAGCAACTTAGAGCTTTGCTGCGTGCACCAGCGGGGGAGTCTGTTCCTCCAAGTTGTTTTGTCATCGACTGGGCTGGGCTGACAGAGTGGCTTTTAAACCTACTCAAGGCTTACTACGCAGCGACGTTGCATCGACAGACAACATCCAGAAGCAGCCCCACAAAGTGAATTGAGTGGCTGATCGAGCTTAACGTGAAGCGATGCCTGGATGGATGATGGCTGCTGACTAAACATGTAGTAGTGCCTGCATGTCTGTACTGCTCGTTAATTACGAGTGTTCATAGCAACTTAGAGCTTCGCTGCGTGCACCAGTGGGGGAGACTTTTCTTCCAAGTTGTTTTGTCATCGACTGAGCTGGGTTGACAGAGTGGCTTTTAAACCTACTCAAGGCTTACTACGCAGCGGCGATGCATCGACATACAACATCAATAAGCAGCCCCACAGAGTGAATTGAGTGGCTGATCGAGCTTAATGTGAAGCGATGCCTGGCTGACGAAACATGTACTAGTGCCTGCATGTCTGTACTGCTTGTTAATTACGAGTGTTCATAGCAACTTAGATCTTCGGTGCGTGCACCAGCGGGGGAGACTTTTCCTCCAAGTTGTTTTGTTATCGACTGAGCTGGGTTGACATAGTGGCTTTTAAACCTACTTAATGCTTACTACGCAGCGACGATGCATCGACATACATCAAGAAGCAGCCCCACAGAGTGAATTGAGTGGCTGATCGAGCTTAATGTGAAGCGATGCCCGGATGGATGATGGCTGCTGACGAAACATGTAGTAGTGCCTGCATGTCTGTACTGCTCGTTAATTACGAGTGTTCATAGCAACTTAGAGCTTCGCTGCGTGCACCAGCGGGGGACACTTTGCCTCCAAGTTGTTTTGTCATCGACTGAGCTGGGTTGACAGAGTGGCTTTTAAACCTACTCAAGGCTTACTACGCAGTGGCGATGCATCGACATACAACATCAAGAAGCAGCTCCACAGAGTGAATTGAGTGGCTGATCGAGCTTAATGTGAAGCGATGCCTGGCTGACGAAACATGTAGTAGTGCCTGCATGTCTGTACTGCTCGTTAACTTACGAGTGTTCATAGCAACTTAGATCTTC
>NC_139350.1:2108115-2120615 GCF_055883805.1 Amblyomma maculatum | reverse complement strand
CTCCCATAGATGGCAGCACAGCTTTCCCTCTAGGTAACAGTAAGAAACTCTATGTGGCAGGGTGACTATGGCATGGACTCTAGGAATAGCAGGGGGAAGAGATGTTAGCTGATTTAGTAGAGCGAAACAATTTACCAATAACGATTAGCTTCTACAGCCAACAGAAGAACCAGAAGTGGACACGAAAAAGTCTAAATCTGGGATCTGAATAAGAAAACAAATTTCTTTTTCGTATTGTGGTATAACCTTGGTACTGTGCAGAATGAGAAGGTGAATGGAAAGGTGTGTTGCGCTCACCCTAGGATGCTGAGCCTAGTAATGGTGCAGATTGGTGGCACTAGACTTACTCAGTCGTGTATCGACCATATAGCAGTTAGACTCCCGAATTATGACGTTAACGCTGCAGTAATACGAAAAAAAGTGGCGGATCATTATTTCACTGTGCTTTGTGTGCTCAAGCACGATAGGGAAACGTCAAGTCAGACTGTTAGAACGATAAAAATTATCGATAACAATTGTTTGGACAACCTCGTTCAAACTTTTAACTGGAAGATACTGCTAACTCAAAGTCACGTTGATGCTTATAACTCTTTAGTAGCTAAGTTTGATGAGCTGTATGCCAGTTCCACAAAGGAGGTTAAAATCAGGTTAAGGAATCCTGAGAAGAAATGGATAACGAATGATATACTGAAATTATCTCATCAAAAAGACAAACTTTGGAGTGCGTATAAACAAGATGTCGGGAATCTAGCCTTGAAAGAGCAATACAGGGCACATCGTAATAAACTTACTGCTGCACTGAGGCTAGCAAAGAAGCAATATTTTTCTGCGGAATTTTCTAGGTGTAGCAGGAATAAAAGGAAAACCTGGAATCTATTAAATGGGTTATTAGGTAGACAGAAAAAACCTAATTTGGATGAGAATTTGCGTTGTACTTTCGGAGAAGTAGATTCTGCGATCGTTGCGAATTCTTTTAATGACGCGTTTCTATCATCCATTAGGGAGCTGAAAACGCGAACTAATGATTCTACCATCCCCTACCAAGGCAAGAAAACAATCAATTCGGCTGCGTTTCCACCTGTTGATGACGAAGAGTTGTGGAACCTTATTCAGACGCTACCAGATAGTAAACCACCAGGATACGATAGGATTAGGTTGCGTGATTTGCGGAGCAATTACTCCATACTTAAAGAAGTACTTTTACATATACTCAATGGTTGTTTTAATACAGGAGACATACCGCCAGGTCTTAAGATATCAGTTTTAAGACCAATTTACAAGTCGGGAAAAAAGTCGGATCCAACCAACTACAGACCGATTGCCATACTGCCGGTCATTAGCATCCTGATGGAAAAAATTGTCCACCAATATATGACATCTTTTTGTGAAAAGTATTCATGTTTGAGTACTACACAGTATGGTTTTCGTCGTAATATTGGTACGGTTGAGCTTCTCGAAGATTGCTGCGATTTTATCAATGGTAATTTGGATGAGAATTTATGTGTTTTTGGGTTATTTATGGATTTATCGAAAGCATTCGATACCGTAGAACACTCTGTTTTGTTAAAAAAATTGGAAAGTGTTGGATTCCGTGGTCCATATCAAAAATATTTTGCAAGCTATCTGTCTAATCGTAAACAAGTAGTAAAAATTAATGAATCATTTAGTACCTTTTCTGATATTCAGTACGGCGTACCACAAGGTTCTGTTTTGGGGCCCTTCTTGTTTAATATTTATGTAAACGATATGGTTGACTTAAAATTAAATGCAAGGTTATTTCAGTATGCTGATGATACGGCATTAGTAATATCCCATGAATCAAGCCCACAGGCACTGAAACTACTTCAGTACGATGTCAAAAAAATAGTAGATTGGTTTTCTGGAAATCAAATATACATAAACAAAAAGAAAACTGCGTTGATATGTTTCCGAAATCCGCACAAGAATGTTGATCTTTCCGCGTCGATTCTTTTGCATGGTAGTGACTGTGCCAATTGTGACTGTTCGCTGCTGCCCTACTCGAACAGTGTTAAATATCTCGGCCTGTATCTTGATTCTAATATGTGTTGGTCGTCTCAAATTGACCACTTATTAAAGCGAATGCGTTCCCTTTCTGTGCAGCTGTATCGTATAAAATACACTGCACCTGTAAAGTTGCGTCAGACTGTGTATAAATCTTTGGGAGAATGTATGCTTAGATACGGCATTTCTGTCTATGGATCATGTGCGCCCTGTAAGATTAGGAAGGTTGATAAGTTGTTGTGCAGAATCTCCACTAATTTGCTGTATGGAACTGCTTATGAGAAGGCTGACTACAACACCAGGATGGCTGAAGCAGGTGTTAGTCCCCTGCATGACTTGTACGTGCAAGTGGTAATTCTAAGAAATTACTTTTCAAACCAGTTCAAACAACCAGATAAAAAACCAGAGTCCCTTAGGCACATAGCACGTTACAAGGTACCAAGGGTTTATACCAATTATGGCAAAAAAACACGACAGTTTTATATTCCTTACTATTTCAACAAACTACCAGCACATGTGTTGGGTTGCGATTCTATGAAGGCTACTAAATCTGCACTGAAAGCGTGGATTGCAGGTCGCGAAGAAAGCTATCAAGCTTCTTTGTAATTTATGTTCGTTTTTTTTTCTTTTTTTGCTGATTTCATTACGTTTATTGACTACAGGTTTGAGTGTCTTTTAGCTATTGATTGTACTGAGAAAACTATATATGCATTGCACCAGTTTTTGTTTGTTTTTCTTTTTTGACTGACTGTGTACTATCAGCGTTTTTATATTGAATGCATACCGCTGTGACTGCCGTTGCCCGCCCACAAGCGCTTGCGCTTCTGCGGGCACCCGATATTTTTTGCATGTATATTTCTCGCAATAAAGTTCATGTATGTATGTATGTATGTATGTATTTTACAACCGAACGGAAGAAACTAATAAAAAAAAGTCCATCAGTGAGTTAGCGTTAAGAGAGAAAGTAGAGGAATTCCTTATCTCTCGACCGAACAGATATGCAACCCCTATACGTAGCATTCAAAGATTACCAGAAATCATTCGACTGTCGAAACCTCAGCATTGAGGCAGGCGTTGAAGATCATAGTTTAGAGGACACATATTTTAATGTAATGGAGCATGTCTATTGTGGCAGCATAGCAGCCATATTCTTTCACAAGGAAGCAATAATATCACAGAAGGGAAGGGAGTTAGCCAAAGAGACACCATTTCTTCAGTACTATTCACCGCTAGCTTAGAGGCAGTATCGAGAGGCCTGGATTTGGAACCGTCGGGGATCAGGGTTTGTGGAGAAACCCTTAGTAATCTGCGATTCACTAACATTATTTCCTTGCTAAATAACTGACGGCACCAATTGCAAATATCGATTACTGACAGAGACGGGAAAAGCTGAACAGTAGGCCCAAAATTTATATCTGGAAGTCTGAAAGTAGTGCTCAGAATCCTCAGAAAGGAACAACTGCTTACAATAGGTAGCAAGGCAACGGAAGTGGTAAGGGATTACGTCTACTTCCTACAGGTAGTGGCTGCTGATCCGTACCATATATGTGAAATAGCTAAATGAATATGATTAAGATGGAGCGCATTTACCGTCTAGAGAAAACTGTATAACAGCTGTAGCTTACCGATACTCGCCTATGGAGCAGGAACAGTGAGGCTAAACAAATGGGTTCGACTTAAATTGAGAACAATGCAGAATTATATAGACGAGAAAATGGTAGTTACCGATATTCTAGCAGCGCTCGTGTTGTTGTTGTGTGTAAGCGTCCTCGTCTTTTTCGCGCTGTTAAATAATTAATAAAAACCAACTCGCCCATGTTCTTCTTAATACATTCTAGCTCAAATCAAGAAATGGGAATGGGCAGGATATGTAATGCAAGATATTCGATGGCCCCTAAGAGTAAATTACAAGGGAAGGCAAGCGTAGCAGGGGGAGGCACGAAGATAGGTGGGCGGATGAGGAAGTTTGTGCGGGTCAAGTTGATGCAGCTAGCACAAGGAGAAGTTAATGGGAGGGTTGTGTCAGAGGCCCTTGCCTTGCAGTGTTTGTATTCAGGCTGATTGAGCTGTCTTATTTAATTATTCAAAGAAACTTCCAGAATCAGGCAAAGCTTGCAAGCGCAAGCACAGCTCTAGATTTTTGGGAGCCAAAAATGGCTTACTGTTTTTCCGTCACTGTGGAAACTCGCTTATTATTTCAATTAAACACGACAGCGACGTCGACAGCTATCGCATATACGAGTATTTCTGTTCCCTCGCCCTATTGTGCGCATCAGACTGGTAGATTAGGCATGGTGTCTTTCCTATAAATTATATATGCATGCGTCCAAAATGGCATGCTATACTGCTTCCGTAGGTGTCAGGTGGGACTAACTGGGACATTCTCGTTCTCACGGAAACAGGAGACGTTGATGACTAAAAAAAAAAATTGTTTTGTGTGACTAAAACAATTTCTATTTGAACTGAAAATGCAGAGGAGTCTGCAGTATTTTTGTGGACACATTACGATCAGTTTTTATGTCGTTTCTGAATGTCGTACAATAGCGTTCGACAGAGACACTTAAGACTGTTTACGTACAAGAAAACAAAACTACTACGTTGCTTATATTTGGTTTACAAAATGCTGAGTGATGCTGCGTTGCACAATGAATATGAGTCCTGAGTGATAACTATTTATGACTACATGCAATGTTTTTACCATGCCAGCTCCTTACACTGCATTACTCTGTGATGTGATGAATCATGCTACGACCGACCTGCCAACTGACAGAGGCCTGCCCGTGAGGAGGACCGTAATCGGTGCCAGTCAAGTTGTCAAGGCCAAATATGGATCCCTCCATTAACCAAGCCGCATGAACGTAAATGCATGGTCTGGGAGTAACTTCTATGACTCGGCATCCAAGCGTCTCATTTCAGAAGTGCTGCCCGAGGTGGTAGCCCCTGCAAATTCGGCCAGGGATGCGATCTCGTGACGTCACACAAACACATCAATGACCGGTCGTGTCATGTTCCGTCTGCCATCTACCAGAGGCAAGCTCCCGGGATTTTCGTGCCATGGATGCGACTCTGTCTTTTATGCTAATGAGACAAAAATTGATTTGGCATATGAATTCCTATTGCGATATGTCATGCATCAAAGAATATGTTTCGCAGTTTTGTATCGAGCTTTTGAAGTGTGGCAGTTTTCGTGTATTTCTTGGAGGGTTTATTGTCTTTCCAAGGTATAGACGGATACGTATTTACTAACTGCGGGGGTCGAATATTGACGGTTTCAAGATTGGCAACACTGCTACATGGCTGTCAATTATTTAGAGCACAATACCTGCCGGATTATTATTATTATTATTATTATTATTATTATTATTATTATTATTATTATTATTATTATTATTATTATTATTATTATTATTATTATTATTATTATTACAGCGACCTCTCTGGCAGTATCTGTCACATGTTCCTTGAAATTTATCTCCCTTAGAAATCGAGTCAGTCTATCATAGTTAACGTTCTCATCTTTCATATAATCGACAATTTGCTTGATATTTTACTTACAGAAACCAGCCAAACAATAAGACAAACTTTCTTATGTGAGATAGCAAGCTATAATATATACGAGAGGAAAGTAAGCGCAACAGAGGCAAACACAAGAGAGGAGACAGGACAACGCGCTACTGGCAATGATGAACCAACGATCATGAACCAACTAGCCCAGCAACAAGTTTTACTTCACTATAATATATACAACGAGAACTTTTCTGCCTAACATATTATGTGAAGGATATAGCGTCACATTTTTCCTTATTGATGCTAGTAAATCATTTCAAGTTTGTTAACAGTTAAAAAATGCTATGATGTATCTGGACATAAGCCATGAATTACCACTGTCCTCCTAAGAGTGACTCGCTTGAAAGTTAAGTTGCACAAATTTCCATACACTGTCACATTTTAAGCCTTCAGAAATCGGGAAATTGTCTCATAAAAATGCGAACAAAATTACTACAAAACAGTATTTGCACAAAACAGACGTTATGAGGAAGAACCTAAATAAAGCTGCCAAACGCAAGCCCGAATGTAGAATCAATTACTGTCATAATAGGTGGAATTGGACTGAGTGACACGAGTCTTTCATAGAAATAGGAAGTTCTAAATCTCTTTAAGCTATATTGTACTCTGCGCGATACCCGATTCTAATTTTTCCTGCCAACACGTGCCTCTTAAGTCGCTTAATGTTTCATGCCTTTCCCAGCGTTGGGATGCCTCGTCTATTGGTCCACGATTTCGTAGATGTGACCTAGGCGATGTTGGCAGATTCATTCTGGTGCTTCTAATGACTGCAGAAACGTACTGTGATCGTTCTGACCGCGACGTTTTCGCCGTTCACACTATCTTTTATCGTTGTCATGAATCTGAACGTCGTTTCACAGGGACATGTGCTGCAGTTACTGCCCCGCTTCATGTTCTGTTCGTTGCTCATTTTGGAGAAATTTCCCGACGACGTGACAATGTTTGCGATTTATTTGGCTTCAGCGTGTCTTTCTTCTGTGGTCGGCTTCGTCTCTGCCCCTGGCAAGGCTCTGCTTCCTCGAGAGTTGAGCTTCCCATGCTTCGAGAGTTTTTTTGCCGTTCTCAGAAGCTGGAAAGATATTGTGAAGCTTGTGCTTTAAGCCACAGTATCGCAGCTTTGTTTGCATTCGTCAGTCCTCTAATGAAAAGGGTAAACTATTGCGCAGTGTCTCCTCGATAGCTCTCGACAAGAAACCCGCGTGGATGCTGGACAGTTGTCGAGCAGGTGAAAAACGAGTTACTCTCGTCTTGAAGAAAATAGCTTCCGCAAGTCCATCACCAATTTCTCCCAGGTCTCAAGCTGTTTTCCGTTTCCTCTGTGCTGTTTCGAGGCAGGCTTGTTGAACATCGACGCTTGAACATCGAATGTGACGCTGTACCTCAAGCCTTACTACCATCATGACAATTTGAAACACACTCACGGCGATCTCTTCCGCTACGGCCGTCGCCATGCCGCGCCTGAGACAGCGGGAATTGGGAGAGTTGATCAGTGAACACTTTTACGATATCCCTGTCTCGGACCATGTCGATCCGTTAGGCGTAGCAGACGCTTGTCTCCTAGGAACTCTTTGAGTGCGGGAAGGAGGCCCACATAGCTGCTTTGCGGCCGCGTCAGCCTCACTGTGGTTGCACCCCTTCTGTTTCTTCAGGCTTTTCGATAATGTCATCCTGCTTCTTATATATACGGCAAATTTCTGCTGGAGGCTAGAATGTAGACAAGGATACATTTTACTCTTTGCAAAAAAACAACAACAACAACAAATAACAGTATTTAAATACGGAGCAGCTCAACAGACATAGGAAAAGAAACAAGCGGAACGTTAAATGACAGTTTCAACCTTCACCGTTTGTTCCTCTGCCTCCTGTATACAACTAAACTCGAGCGGAACCGATGCGCCCCGAGAAACCAAGTACCACGCATCCCCAAAAACCATAAATGTTTTTTTTTTTTGCGAAATCAATACTTCTTTAGATTTCGAGCCTTCAGCGTGGTGCAGCCGCACCCACGTGCCGCTGTGACGTCACACCCCACGTGACACTAGGGTGAGAGCTGGGCCACGAACTCAAGCGGTCGGCGTAACACGGCCGCACCCACGTGACCTGTGACATCATACCCCACGTGACACTAGGGTGAGAGCTAGACTACCCACTCAAGTGGTCGGCATAGCACGGTCGTATCCACGGCGAAGCGCGTGACGTCACACCCCACGTGACACAAAAGCGAGAGATGGGCTGGCAGGAGCTGCCAACTTGGGTCTGTAGTTTCACATGGGACGGTTATGTCAGAATCAGCCTGCTAGGATCCTGGCCTTCACGTTGCCCCTATAGGCCACTATGGCGCGTTCATACGGCTTGGTTAAAGCAGGGCTTTATATGTGGGCTGAGGAAGAAGAAAAAGAGAAGAGGAAGACCTCTCGGTCCCCCGCAGCTAATGCTTTTGCTCAATAGTTGGTTCAGCACCGTTGAACCCTTGTAACGCTTTTTGTTCTTTTTTTTTTCGAATGTAGAGATGTCGTTTTCATCAAGTTCGGCGGGAGGTCTGCTTTTGATACCATATACACGAAGGGGCAATTTTGATGAAAGCACTGTCTGACCCCAACATGGCAGTTATAAGTAGGATTTCCCACGTTCCTAGAACTGAGAATGTACAAGGTACGCTCCTTCGATACCGAGTAGTAGATACCGGCAAATACACGCGCTTAAGGACAAGCTCCACATTCGCAAAGGCGTGTCAGCATTCACTGTTCAATCCTCCGCCTCCTATATACGAATGAGCTCGAGTGCAACAGCCGCGGCCTCAGAAAACTTGCACTACTCGGTTGACCGCGACAGGAGTATATTCGCCCACTTTGTTTATGCGAAACTGCAGCGACCGGAGAAATTTTGCCAAAGTTACGTGCTCCCCATGTTTCGCACTCCGAACGATATTACGTGGTCAGCAAGAGGAGGAACGCATGAAACGAGTCGCCACTTTACGTGCTACCCAAATATGAAGATTGGAGGGTTCAATTGTCGCCATTCCGAAAGGATAGAGACGAAATAGAGACACGGTCGGGAAGAGACGCGTTAGCAACAGCAATGCAACGCTCTGAAGGTTTACTGAACCTTCATAAAGTTTTTATAAACAAATGATGCTGCAAGCAAATGTGATGTAAGCAAATAATGATACAGGAGAGGAGAGTGGGTCAGAGAAGAAACGCGAGTTAATATCTCAGTTAAAATCACAAAGTGGGCAGGTCATGTCGTGTTAAGGCAACATAGCCAGTGCGTAAGTGTAATGGGATGTGTTTCAACACAGGGCCAGCGCAGAAGGATTGAAGGAATCAAGTTGATGGATGTTATTAGTAAGTTTGTAGAGATACGCTAGAAGGAGCGGGCCCAGAACAGCATTGGAGGCATATACGAGAATGTTTAGTTCCAATGGAGATAGTAAACAATGATAACTCACTGGGGTTACTCATTGAGATGAAACCTAAGCACTCTAAAGAGAAATCACTGCCTTGGTTTGATTGTTTTAAAATGGAATCCTGACATTCAAATTCTGTTTTTCATTTCAGCGAATGTAACAGTGGCTCCAAAGGCTTGAAGAATGTACGTGCGTACTTTGGAGCACTTGGCAGCTCTTTCCTCGTGAACACTTACTAACGGCTGCACAAAGAATGAAAATAATAATTTTTAAAATTTTATTAACATGTGAACAAGTTATAGGTGCAGCACGAGCGAAGAACACCGACTTTATCTATGTAAATATCCCTCAGCCCAAGCGTGTCCACTGCAAAGTAGTTGAAAATGAACTTCAATGCTTTGTGTTGTTGCGGAAGATCGCCACCTTCTACTCTTAAAAACGAATAACAATAATTGTAGCTCCACGGTTGCGTTTATTCATTACCGTTTTTTCATAATCAAGTTAAACTTCTATTCGCGTATATTCCACTGCATTACACGGAAAAGCAATGTTCCTACACTGAGAGGGCTGTTATTGTTTTACATTGGTTCTGTGTGCGATGCCCCCTAGTAGATTCGCAACAAACAGGCACAGTTCGGCCGTACATTATAAGATAATAGACTGTAAATTCCACTTGACGGGATACCGTACTTCGATATCTGTCTAACCATAACCTTCAGAGACCAAACCTTGGTCATCGCTATGCATCTTAGCTCTCACACAGCCGGCAAGCACGCTTCTACCTCGAAAAGCCTCGACAGGTTTAATCTGAATCTCAAAACAAGGCAAAAATGTGCTCTCGAACACAACCCCACACTATAGAATTGAGTCTCTCCCTCTGAATAGTAAGATGCAAAGCTGGGCTGATTGTATCGCATTCGTAGAGAAGGTAGCACGAAAGACGAGGACGAAAGGGAGCAGGGCTCGTGCAGTGTCTTCCTTTTTTTCGTCCGTGTCATTCGCGCACCTTCATCATGTGTCCCTCTGACACCAATGCAGACTAATGTACAGAGACAAGCGCTATTTTGAAGAGGCAAAGTTTAATGTGTTTACGATACAGATGCTTGACGACCTATTCTATGTCTTTTTCAGGTACATTTAGAAAAAAAAAGTGCATCAACGTTCCGAAGAAACGGTTGACACTTCCAGGCTCCACTTTAATAAGCCGTCATATTTTTTGCAAGACAATAAAGGTTGTTCGAATTAATAAAGCACAGGAACGTTTATTTTGCAAATAGTTGTTTGTGAACAATTAGTTCCATTATTTTTTCAGCTTGTTGTACAATGCCTGCCTGCTAACTGTCGCATTGCACAGCGGCTTCTTCCAGCCTTTACAAACACGCAGGGCTGTTGCATGGCGCGCACCTACTACAGCGATAGAAAAGCTGCCTTCGTGCATTCTTCGCTGTGAATCCATGCTGTCAGCTTCTTCTTGAGACATGTAGCTCTTTCCAAGACAGGCATCGATAACACCATACCTCACTGGGCATGTTGAAAACATGAAAATGTCAGTAATCTGTCTTCGAATGACCTCCACAAAAGATGTAATTGTTTTTTGAGAAATGCAAGCTGGTAATTTTGGCCTGTAGGTCCTAAAGGTAGGAAAATATCGGCTGTAGAGAACCATACGAAGGCACTTATATGTTATTGCATGAAAAGTACACCTGCGTTGAAAATTACACTGACACATACAAGCCATTTCTACTCCCATGTGCAGCAGCACATGGGCCATAGCTCTTGCACTAAAGAATTTTGAAGATGCAGACAGGCATATTTAATTCATATTCGAGTGTTATTCTATTAGCCTTAAGCCACGTGATACAAAAAAGATGCGCCTCTGTTATTTGCACAGAGTACCTAAGCGTGTTAACTTCACTATATTGTGTGGAGAATGGCGTAAGAACTTTGCAATGAATGCTCCTTTGTACAACTGCATGACTGGTCATAAATGAAAACAATAATAAGGTGTGATGAGTACCAGGTCACTGTAGCATATCAGCGAGAGGCAGCTCATAGCCTTGCTGTGTGAGCCACTCTGCGGAATCCTACACACATTGAGAAACACCAACATGCACAGGCAGTCATAACAGTTAACGCGGAAGTGATTGGAATCCAGAAATTTAAAACAAGCTACCCGAAGTAAAGCAGAGAATAGCAAGGTGTACCGCCGAAAAACGAGACAGATTTTAAAAAGTAGCATTGTGCACGCTGAGGGTAGGGCACATATATACTCAGCACATTCATATCGTCTGAGCAGCGCTCCAGCAATGCGCTGCTAGATATTCAGTGACCGGCTAACCTTAATTTACATTTTAATCGTGCGCCGAGCCGGGAAGCAAAGCTTACATTCCAGAACTGGGCATAAAATTCAATACCCAAGCACCCATCCTTCTTTGTGGTGACGATGAAGCGATTTCTTTGGTAAGAGTTTTGAAGTTTTCATGAAAAGTGTTTTTGTTTTGTGTACGTTTTTGTCGACATGGACCACAGCGTCTTCTCAAACATGTAAAGATGCAAGGATGGTCTCTAAGGCGTCATTTGGCTACTTTCGAGCATCTAAATATGCGCTGCGAATGAATTTCTAGGCGCTATATTTTAGCACTAGCGTTGTATGGATTAAGATACATTTCCATGATTAATATACACCGTCATCATCACTATCTGTAGTGGAATATCCGTGAAGGAAGGATTGGAACAAACTAGAGGAGCGAAAGCAGCATTCGAACTGCAACTAAAATACACGTTCTCAGCAGGCAGCGCCTCTATTGTTTAAGTGATTGGGAAAAATAGTAGCAGTTTAAGTATGGTTTAAACCTAGCGATAAGCATAAACTGCGAATGTTATAGCGATTACCTCTGTATGACCGCCTTTTTAATGCACGGCTTTTTTGTCATAATTTGGCTTTAAATTAGGTTTTGGGGAAGAAAGGAGCCTCATACTTATGGGTAGACACCACGGAATGGTGCCCACCTACACTTAATCAGGTCAAGGTCATGTTTTAATATTTTTTCTTGTAAATGGTAAATTGGTTTAAAGGAAAGAAAACTCGCATCTTTCAGACCTGAGGAAAGGGAGGAAGGTGGGAATGAAAGCGCAAAGAGTGAAAGAGGTCTCGTATAGTGGAGTACCACGGAAGTAATTTCGGCCGACTAAGGGCCGTCATGTGCGCTGACACTGCGCTGTGCGCTGACCCCCCAACACAGGGCTGCCTCTCCGTTTAAGTTAGGTTTTGGGGAAGGGAAGACGCAGAATACTTTGGGTGGACATTACGGAATCATAGACACCCACACTTATATAGTTAGAGGTCACCCTAAAGGCAAATTCGTGCCACGCGAAGACAGACTTTACCTATAGCCTAGTGAAGCTTTCGCTTGAATTGTAAATTGGTTTAGAGGAAAAGGCGCAGTATCAGTCACTGTCACATGAAGGTCAAATATCCCTACCCATCTTGTGACGCTTTCGCTTC
>NC_139350.1:1227500-1358015 GCF_055883805.1 Amblyomma maculatum | reverse complement strand
GCATTGCCTTAAAGAGGTCTCTGTTCATGCTCCAATACTTTCCAGCCACGAAACACTTTCTTTTACGGGTTTACGAGTCAATCGCATTTGTCCTTTTTGTTTTTTGCGGCTGTGTTTTCTTCTTTTTACGATAGGCAAGTGTGCTTCAAGCCAGGTTTTCGGCTTCACACCGATGAGCGCCCACAGGCTTGGCTGTTTTGAACCTGAACTGAAACGATGCTGTCACGCTTAACCCGACGCGATTCCCAAGCAAAAGGACCATGGTTCCGAAGCGGACACACCTTTGTACCTTCTGGTGTATGTACAGTGCCGAGCGGGTAGGTGCATCCAGGCTTTTCGCAGCGCACAGTCATCTCGGCAGCAGTTTGCGCCAGGAGTTCTGCCGGGCTCGATCGTCCGCGTGCATCCCCTTGGGTTCGAGCAGCCGCGGCGGTCCTAAAGGCTCCCTGAGGATCGCTCCATCCGCTTGCTGGGGATAATCGAAATGGCTCGCCCAATTAAGCGCCCCTCTCCGCATTGGCCCCGATTTCTTCCGCAAGTGTAACAAGGGGCGCCGTGACGCGTGCTCGAATACGCTGCAGTCCATGCAGTTGAGGACGTGCTACATTCGCTCCAAACTGCGCTTTGAACACGGCTTTGTGCAAAACGCCTGTGGTGTCATTTTACTCGCCTCGCCACGAATTACATATATAACATAGCGTATCTTGGTACCATGCGCACTTCACATGTAAAGTCACCCGGAAAGCACAATTCCGAAACCGAGGGGCGGCTACAAATGGTGATGGCGTAGAAAAACTCGTACCACTGTCACCCTAATGGTTTTCGGAACGAATGGCGCTCCGCATCAACTTCCCCTCGAAAAGCCCGTCGTCCATGGCGACCATTATGGGGCCCAATGAGGCATGGCTCGCGTCCCCACCCGGGTCTGCTGCCGCCGTCTATTGCGCTACCGTTTGCGTATTCAAGGCAAACATGAGGCTAACATTACACAGCCGCCACGAACAGACATCCCACTTTCATTTACGGATGCGGAAGGAGCGGCAAGTCAGCGTGACTTACAATAGCCTAATCAAACAGCACTCGGAGTTATTCAAAAGCTCTTCGTTATGCCTATCCCCGATGCGCGGAGCTTTCCTTCGCGTTTTCGCTGTTGCTGTTTCAATTGTCCTTCGCACAGGTGGGAAGTTCACTGCAAGACCTCGTCCAGGGTTGAGAGGTGGAGTCCCAATCGAAAAGCACACAAACCTTTCCTAGTAACATGAGGGACAGAACATCTTGCTCCTTCTCTGTGGCCAACATTTTGCAGATGTCTGATGCAGGATGCATGGAATCAGCTGTTACTGCACCCGTCGATCCATCGACCCTGGCGCGCTGTGCCGGACAGCCGCCTACCTCCACACACCCCGGCAGATTGTTACCAAACAGTCACACCATTGGCATTGCCACAGGACTAAATGATTAATGTTTGTACTCTTTTATTAAATGGCGATAATCGTAAATGCGCATTTAAGCTTTTTGTTTTCTCTCCTATGGCCGAATGAAAACGTTACTGCATCAGCAAATGGACGGAATAATAACTGGGCAACAAATTCACCTTTATGAGCGTTCAAAAATTATAATTTGTTGACTCTGGCTCTTACAGCGCCATTACACTCCGAGCTAAAACGAATCCCAGATCACCATAAAATTATTGCACTTCAGCGAATTCTCCGGTGGGTATGGACATCGATTTGTCAAAGCGGAATAGCCCTCTAGGGAGGTTTCTTTGCGGGCTTATTACTTCCTTCAAAAATTGGTGAGGGGTGTTTAGATTTTGTTTATTTGTGCCCACCTAGTGGTTTCAAGGTTACCGTCAGGAAATTAATTTTACAATCATTTGGGGCTTGATCGGAAGAATATGCGCGCTTATTCTATGTATACTCGAGTATAGGAACATTTTGGGATTGTCTCCGTCTGCTGCTGCTTGCCTTGAATCTGTTGCAGTCTAAGAGCCCTTATGGAAAAACAGTACTGACACTAATATTACTCTGCAAATAACACAATGTGCAATAACTGTACACTCGATCTATAGTGACTCAGAATAAACGGTAACATTTGTGACAACGGCTACGTGGGGATGGATAAATAGTTGAGTCTGGTGCTGCGTTTTAACTAGGCCGTGTACTTCCCGGTGTTTATTTTCGGAAATTCGGCGGATGTTTTTAGGGCGTTTACATATATTTTTTTTTTGTTTTGTTTTTGATATCTGCGTTTTTAGCTAGTTGCGTGATGCAAACTATGATTATCGCCGAGAAAAATTCTGTAAGCCCCCAGGATTATAGAAGCAAAAAGAAAAATTTCATTTACCTCGGAGCGAGCGCTATTTACATTTGATAGAGGTACGACCATAGTTGGCAAAGAATGCGGGAGTCTCGCCTGAGAACGAGTTATTTTTCAAGCCTTGGGGAGAAGCTGACACACTCATTTCCGCATCGCTACATCAAGAGAGATGATAGCGAGTGCGTTTCGGGCTCCCCCCCCCCCCCCCCCCCCCCCACCTGGACTGCACTTAAGAGTATTTGCTGGCCCGTTTCTGTATCTGGTAAGGAGGGGGGGGGGGGGGGGGGCGAAATGGAAAGATTGTATTTTCGTCAAGAATGGGTCCTAAGGCTAGTATGCGCATACCAAAAACCAGCGTTAATTCTTCGGTTTAAACTGGCTGCGTAAGTTGTTTCTTTTTAACAGGCGCATGTTGAGCGGTGTTTTTCGGTTAAAACCGGAAAGTACACGGCCTAGTTATAACTACGCCTTAACGAGGCAATTCGACGGCACTGTGCAAGGTGTCATTAAAAGAATAAGATACAGGTGACCCGTCTATTTGGGGACGAATACTGAAACGAGAAGACATCGCGCCTGTCGAAGGTAGCGTATATATAGCGTGGACCGAGAGAGGCTAAACCAGTTTAGAAACGTTATCAGGGGCATAATCCAGGGAGGTTGGCGCGCACAGGACACGAGCGCCGCACACCCGGGCGACGATGATATATATGTGCCTGAGCATGTCTGAGCACACTGCATGCCGCCCTCAGCATGCACGCTCACTTCCCACCTAAGACTGTGCACTCTCTCTCTCTCTCTCTGAATGCAGCACATCCACAATGAGCACGGAGCCACCAAGTGGCCCGGTTCTGACTTTGACAATAATCATGTGTTAAACAAACAGCGGAACTACTGCGACATCGATATACTATACGGGTTGAAATGAGGGCATTGGGAGCTCCTGAAAGGAAACGCGTGTCATCACTGTGTGTGTCCACGTACATTTTTCTTTTTTTTTTGTCTTTCTCCGACCCCTAATGCTGCGTTCCCGAGTCATCGATTAACTATAAGAAGCATGTGCTCTGTACTTTGCCCGAGACACCGCTTCACTGAGCTCGCTGAGTATATTTCTTCCAAGAAGGGATGTTTCGGATATATAGATACGCATTGTTTGTGCGACTTTCCGCTGAAACTATATATAGTGTTTGCTTACAATTGAAGCTCCTCACAGGTATACATACTGTATAAAAACTCAAGGGGCGTTATTTGTCTAAGACGCATAGATTAGGGTTAAGCACAGTTGGAGCTATACTTTGCCAAAAAAAATAATAGATATCAGACTGCAATGACCAGCTTGCAGTAAAGCTGGTACTTTTTCTTGCGTTCTCTCTGCGTTCCTGACATTCTACACCTATGATGAGAGATTGAGATAAAGTCTTCTGTCTCTCAGCTGCATTTTAGCTCGATTATTCCTCCTCATTATAAGGGGGGGGGGGGGGGGGGGGGTGCGAAAATACCAGATATACAAACACTTCAAATTTGGTGCGCCAACGCGATTTTTTTTTTTAATGAAACGCGTAATCTTGGCGCAAAAATTTTCCTTCGAGGCCCAACTTGGATTAATATAATCTAGTGATACTGGTGTTAAAGTGAATTATGGTGTTAAATTTACGCCTTTCTTTTTACCTACTTTTACTGTGGCCACTTGTCCGCTTCGGTTATCTTTTCTACATTTTCTTCTTCGCTTCCACTACAATCCTACGCCCTTTTTTTGTGTGTGTGTGTGTGTGCGTGCGTTTTTTTAGATAGCTGAAAACTTCCATAACCCAATAAGATTATGATGACCTTAATCATGTTAAAAATGGCGCGACGAATGGCTTATCACACTTAACCCAACCAAATGGAAACCCACCTCGTGGAAACCCAACAGAGCTCATGCAATCATATAAGTGCCTGGGAGTCATTCTACGTCACGACGTATCTTGTCGCGAGCACGTGCTAGCGTAATTTCTTCTACGAATAAAGCCCTACGGCGCCTCAAGAGCCATTTACGCGGATTTTTCGCCTACATTATATTGGTAAGGCCAAAATTGGACAATGCATCCCCCATTTGGACCCGACATAAAAGATATCCCATCGATGCACTTCAAGCCATCCAGAATCGCCTCGCCCGTTTCATCTATTCACACGAAGTCTGGGTATCCTCCTTGAAATCACAGTCAAACTTGCGAACTATTTCAAGCCGTACTCTCATCGCCATCCTATCTCTTTTCTCCGCCAGTGAGCACAAATTTGTGCATCTCCGCCACGCATATCCCTTTCACCCTCCATCCACTTCAAGTTACTCGTCCGCGCACCCGTCTACATCCTCCTTGTCGAGACCTGGATGGCCTGACGGGGGCGATCTATCCCATTCCATCGCTGCAGTCCATAATTCTTCAACGCCCAATTTCAACTCCATCTCCTATGTAATACATCGAATGGGAGCATTAAGGTTAACAAATGAATTAAACAGCCACTGCACGGTCCGAAAAGGGCCAATATAGCTGAGCTCCCACCCTGTCAAAAAAAAAAAATGGATGCTATCGCCTCCATAAATTTTACCGATGCCTGCTGCTCGCATCTCCGTATTAAAGACACGCGTAATTTGTGGCTGCAGTTTTTATTTTGTAATGTGGCGTAACGCAATTACGATACATGGACTACGAGTTACACGCCTAGGGCCGACTATTATCTTTTTAATCTAATTTCTTTTCTGACCTCGTTTTCGGTTTCAAAAGTGTGACGTCAAAGGTAATTATAGATCATCTGAGAGCTAAAAAAAAAAAAAAAAACTACGATATGATAACTGCTTCTTCGAGTGTTGCGAATCTCGCAGCGCTGTACGAGTGAATCAAAACTACAAAGGAGAGACTATGCCGAAGTGTTAACGCGATAGCATATAAGGGCACCATGTTGCAGAAAAGCCGGCGTCGGCGTTGTTTTGCAGGCGCACCTGATTACACGCACGTAATTTTGTATGAAATTTATGTCATCATCGTTCTTTACGCAGTGTTCAGGCTGCCACCATACCATTTCGCCTTCCATTTGGTAGCCATCTGCTAGTCAAGTTACAAGATAGTTAACGAGAGGGATTCGAACCAACGACGTATATATGCACCTCCAATGGTATGCCGTTAACTGTAAGTGTCCAACGAGGACTGGGACAATCACTCGGCCTTCCTTTCCACAAAAGTCAAATGCAACAAAAAATATATATAGTTTAAAAATCTGGGGAAAGAAAAGGAAGTGTTGCAGGCACTTAAGGCGAAGCTTGAGCGTCCCTCTAATTGCTCGTCCCTCACGCTACGTATATGGAAAACTGATGGCGTAGCCATCGCTCGGATATTGAGACCAAAACTGAAACAAGCGACTGAAGATATTTTCAATGTAAATTATTTATACAGGTTGTAGGCGAACATCGCCTGGTGAACCATAGACAGTAATTCCCTGCGCATCATTATGTCAAGAAAAACAAGCAACCAGACTGTCGTGTCTATACTCCTTAAATTTCTACTGCATCGATCCCGTCTCTCGGCCTATATTTCTGATCTGGGTCACACGTACCTCACCCAACTCGGTCATTTGTTTTTACTAATGCGTAAGCATTGTATGGGTTCGGGTTGTGAGGTTTAACGTTCAAAAGCGACTCAGACTATGAGAGTCGCCGTAGTACAGGGCTCCGGGAATTTCGACCACCTGAGATTATTTAACGTAACTGACATCGCACAGCACACGGGCGCCTTGTTTTTCGCTTCCATCGAAAAGTGGCCGCCGGGGCCGGGATTCGATCCCGCGTCCTTGGGAACAGTAGTCCAGCGCCGTAACCACTGGGCCAACCCGGCGGGGTAACCATTGTATGGTTATGAAGGTGGGTTTCGCGTGAACTTGTCGGAGTTGTAGAAGTGGAACTACTTGGTATAGCGGAAAAAGAATATGGTACTACCGGATAGAGCGTCAAGGAAATGTGTCCAAGTGACAAAATGGTTGAAGTGGGTTAATTAGGTAAATAAAACAGCGTATTAACTCTGTAACCGGGAGCCAAGATGGCCGCGAACGAACTTCCGGTTTCGGCTCTCAGCTTCCGGTCCCCTGTCACAGTAGACGTGAATATCGTGCGACGTCATAAGGTGTGACGTCACTGGAAAAGTTGGTCAGTCAATGCAAACTCTTGCCGAGAACACTGCAATTAAATAAACAGCAAAAAATACCGAGAACAGTCCACAGTCTGCACTGGAGAAATGCGCAAGCCTTGTGAAAGTGGCATGTCACTGGAAACGTCGAGGGCAACAGAGCACGTACTGCTTGCGTATTTCTACAGTGCAAATTCTGCGGTGATCTCGCATTTTTTTTTCATCTTAACATGTCCCGCACTGTACCCACAACATCTGCGGTGATATTGCCCGCAAATCTATAAGGCTTCCCGCCTTCTACTCGCTTATCTCCCTTTACCCGCTCCCTTAACTTCTCAAGTTGGATTTCGTTGGGATAAGTGCCTGTGTACATCGATCCTCCGTCCCTCGCCATTCTTCCACCTACTTTCTGTTACCGCTAGGTCTGTGTTTGTGTTCTCTAATCCGCACTCTTTGCTCTTGCATTCACCTTTATGCTCGGCCATCCCCAGTCTGTCTCCTCGCTATCTCTCCCTTCTGAGTCACTTTTGAATAGCTATTAGTTGTTATGCGTTCCTGCGTGGCTCACTTTCTCTGCAATCGTCACGTCATTTTCACGCCCGTACTTTTCTGCCATTTTGCCACTTTCTCCTCATTTTCCGCCAACATTTCCCTTAGTTTCGGGTTTTCCGTACTTTCCGCTGCAAGCTGTATTTCCAGATCATCAACAAGGGAGGCTGGCGTGACGCGTTTCCTTCGTCGACCATGGTCATTAGTCACTGATTACACAACACCTACACCTAGTATCCCGTCTTCCGACTGCTAAGTTCACCATAGACTCACAACGTTCACCAAAGACTCACATTCGCTATACACGTAGCCTTATATTTCTTTATCATGCATCTTAGCGCCATCTAATTGATTATTACTACTAGAAAAATCATCCCCATATCTGAACGCTCAAAACGCCACGTTCAATCAGGTGTTCAAGGTTATTCTGTGTACTGAAAAACCTGCATAGGGATTAGCTGCCTTTTGGCCACGATTTTTTTTTTTTTTTTAGTGCTTGGAAAAGCAAATTACGACTCATACAAATGAAATTTAAGTGCACTGTTCAGACCTCAGAACTCTAACCAGAGCTTTTAATAGCCTGGCCGCTTGAACAATATAATAAATGTTCATCCCAAGTAAACTTGACGATAGCAAAGAATTGAAATATTAAAAATAAGTAGTTATCCCTTCGGTTTTTGGGACGACGGTCCCCTTGTCGTCCATCCGCGTTGTCCCGGGCGCTGTGAATGCACCCTACTCTTACCATACGGCATGGCGCTCTTAACCTTAAAGCAGAGGACGCGGAACGCACTGCCATACCCGTAAGTGCTATTGGAAAGTGATCGAACTGTGACAGTGGCAGTTAAACGAGCACTCCTGCAGTTTTGCTTCCTTATGCCATCAGGACTACATAGTCCTGATACCATAGCAGACAAGGGCAAGGAAATTGACAAAAGGAAAGGAATCAAACATTCATAAAAATCACTGAAGATAATTTTTATCATTTTCTGTGGTGTTAAATATTTGGAATTTGATGTCATCTATTTTAACGGAGTGGTAGGTGATTACAAAGGAGGGGGAAAAAGAAACAAATTTCACTGGTGGAATTCCGCTTGGCCTTTTCAGCCGGTGACGCTGCCCTGCAGCAGAGTGATTCCCCAACATTTGAAGCTGGTATCTAGAAGTAGGACAACATTGTAAACCCTTAAAGGAGCCTAAAACCAACAAATCTTAACAAAGAAAACAAGGGAGACAAATATTCATATATGTGCAACTTAGGAATGGGCAAAATTACAAATGAAGTTAATTGGACTTAGTTCTTGAAGCAAGGAAACTTAAAGCATTACAGACAGTCATGAGAAAGAAATTCGCGGTATTTGGCTACAGAGTAGACGCAATTTAAGAAAAATAGGAACTGAAGAATATTTTAGACCGATAACGGTAGTATTCGTTAAATACAGGCTGAAGACAGCAAAATTAAAAATAGAAACTTCGATAGAGAGTAACGTATACTGAGAAAAGTGCAGGAAAAGCTCGGAAAAGGTATAGGCGTCTGAATGATAGCATTGTGCTAACCCAATGCACAGGAGTAGCCGCAGGGCTGAAAACAGACCTCTGCGTCTATAGCGTTTCTGGCATATACATGACAGTAATTACTTTTCCCGGTAATTTGTAAATTTGTGAATTTGTCAATAAATTTGGTAATTTGGTAATGAGAGGAAATGTCCATAGCGTGAAAATTGCTGAGCACAAGCTGCCGTCCCCTGTCGATTCCTGGGAACGCGGAAGCAATAACTAACCTACATCGGGTGCTTTAGTGGAAGCAGCTCCGGGCAGGCAAGACGCTGGGTTCGTCGCTCGCTTCTGTCTTCAGCGCAATGAACAGGACGAGCGTTTGACCAGGCTTCAATTTTGTTGTTTGATTGCCGTTTTCTTGAAGGGATGGAATCTGACAGAAATATGAAAGAACGTGAGCATGAGTCTGGAGGGAGGCTCCCGTTTGTTACTAGGTTTACTTAGCTTTTGTATAAACGAAAACTAGAAATAATTTACAAGTAATTGTAATGTAATGTCATTACTTTTTTGGAGCAGTAATTTGCAGCAAAACAGTTAGTAATGTTATTTAATTCCCTTTTAAAAGTAATTTTGCCATGTATGCTTTCTGATCATAAATGGTGCGCACGAAATTGTAAATAGGGAACTTCTGTGCAGCACACTCAGCGCTAATGCTATTTGATTGAATCGAATTCAATTGATATTCATTCAATTAAATTAATAAAGAAAATATACTGAGATAATCAAGTCGAAATTCCATGCCAAGGGGTTGAGAAGTACGTCTACTGTGCATAAACAAGGCAGGGCTGCCCGATTGCACGTGAGCGGTTTAGGATTTAAGAATCTGGAAAGGAGGCTGCAAGAAAGAAATCTCGGCTTTAATCTCTCGCGAAAACTGAGCGGAACGGACGTAGAACACCGGATTTCAGCTACACTGACGACATTATTCTGTTAGCTGATACCCAGGAAGATTTACAGTCACTGGTTTGTACAGTGAACTTATGAAGGAGACGCTGTACAGTATTCGCTTTTCGCGCAATTAAGTCGGGTATGATGGTGTTCAACAATTTCATTGATAAAGTGCTTGTAAAATACCAAGGGAGTGAGATAACCAAGAATGGCGGAATATAAATACCTCGGGTTATGCATAAATGAAGGAAAGGTATACATAGAAAAGCATGAAAAGACCATCAGGGTGAATTGACGAAGAGATGGCGCGATAATGAAACACAGAGCGTCAGGGGGTACAACAGGTATAAAGTACTAAGAGGTATTTGGAAAGCAATAACAGTGCCAGCAGTTATCTTCGCGAACGCGGTTTTGTGCTTAAAGACAGGATTCCAGTCGTGGTTAGAAATAAATCACACACCTGTGGGGAGATTAGCGCTCGGGGCCCAAGTCAAAACTGTTGACGAGGCATGCAGTACGAGGAGACTTGGCCGGCAGGCATCCATCGAATAACGAGAACCTCGGCGCAAGAATATTATGCAAAGAACGCCTCAGGAAAATGGACGATAATGGGTGCACGGCAAGTTAAGATATTTTATATACTTAAATTGAAAGTGCGTTAACTCACCGTGGCGGAAAAGGACTAGAAAACTAACCAGTAAGTGCGTAGGAAAACATTCGGAGAAATAAAGAACACTTAACGACAGGTAAAAAACACAGGTGATAAACACTGGAATAATTCAGTGGAAACGAAGCCCTCTTTAAACCTATATATCGAAACTGGAAAAAGGAAACTAAGAAGGTAGCATTCTATAACAACTCGAGACGCAGCGGCTATCTCTTTGAAGCTAGATCAGAATGTCTTAGAACACGACGCTAACCGAAAAAGTTTAACCAAGAAGGTGAAACCTGTTCTACGTGTGGTAGGAATAATTGAACATCTTATTCTGTAGGCAGTATCTATCAAGATGTCGATGGAGGCACTTACACTGCCCCCTAGCCCTAGGGTTTAGAGATAAAAGAAACTTGAATGAATTTGCTGTAGAAGTTGGCAAGAATTGTTTGGAAGACTTGTACTTATATAGGACGGGGACGTAAATATACTAAGTACAAGTTAAAAATAGTATTTAACATTAGACCGAGTTCATTACTAAAGTGTTTAAAGCTGAAGGACTGCTTAAATAAATATAAAAAAAAAAGGCTGGGCGTGGTAGCGACTGTCATCATCCCATTTTAAGGGGACGCTCTTCCATCCAGTCCATCCGCCTCACCGAAGCACCCCAGGAAAAGAGCTTAGCCAATTACGGACCATAAGAAAATTTACCCGGAAGTTCCGATTTCTTTGCTGCTCTCATGTTCAATTCGCAATAAGTCTGAAGCACCAAACATGAAATAAATTAAACTTAAGTCACGAAAATCAACCCACACAATTATGTGGACTGGTGTCTTATTGACGAAACAGTTGCCTCTGAGCGACAGAATTGGCTTAAATGGAGCCTCGGATTTGCACCGCTGTTATTTAGCTCGCCCCTCCCCCACTCGACTCAAATCAGACCTGGACACATTCGGAAAAGGCACTTGAGACTGCGAACGCGAAACCATATGTCGGATTAGATGGGCACGCGCGACAGGCATATGCAGACAGTCTGCAGTGTCGCTTCTTTTTTTATTGTTCTTGAGATGCGCATGCACGTATGTGCATTAGGCGTCATACTATAATGTATGTACAAACTCCATACTTCACAGTAAGTTGCTTTGTAAAGCGCTGTGTCATGTGCTTTCATAACGACTCATGTCTATGTGCAATGTTTCTATACTCTCCCCCTTGTGGCACGTATCTTTACAAACTTATTCGTTTCCTAATACGCTACCAGCATGTATCACGACTGTACATGTTCCCTTTGTGTGCTGTATCCTCATGCACAGGCCTACGAACCGTATCCGAATTACGCACTAAATACGGCGCTCTCCCGCTTTGGCACTAATCACATATGTTTTCGCATTAATAAGAGCTGCGAAAGCGGTCCGGTGCTAAGTGATGGCGCGGCCAAGGGTGCGAGTACGAGGGAGGCGTCGCAGCCAGCAGGCAGCAACGCTTTCTCCTTTGAAAGCCGGCTGATTATTTTACCGCTCTTCGACCACCTCTTTTCAATAGTGACCTGCTACCTGTTTCCTTCCAGCCTCTTTCCCTCTTTTGAGAGCCTTCTAAGACCAAGGGAGTCGTGATCTCATCGCTGTAACACACAGCGTAAAACTGCCAGCGTCCCGCACTCACAGAAGAGTGCCGTCCAAGCGAAGAACGTTCGTTTCCGTGTGGAATCCTCGAGAATTTGGTCCCATCGTTTTGCTCCTTCGAGAGTGCATCAACAGGCTTCTCCTTTACCAAGGGCGACATTCTGAACACGACGCCCCCCTGACACGAGTCCGTGCGTGCGCTTCGCTCAACTTGATGCTGTGGCGCCCCACAGTCAAGGCTCCTCGTTGTGCTAAAGTGCAGCGTAGCGTCTCAAGAGGGCGCTTCTGCATTGCGCCATCGCGCACTCCCCGCTCCGGCGCGCAGACCTGATTGGGCCATTACTGCGTCCAAGATAAACAGCAAAGTGGAGAGGGCAGCCTTGCCATATATCTTGCTTCGCAAACCTGGCCCGCGCAGCTAACGCGGGCCTTACTGGAAGAAAAAACAAAAAACAAAAAAAAAAACAAAGATCAAACGCGAGATGTGCGCCGACGCACGCGATAAACGCTTGTTATTCATCGGCCATTCGGCGCACGTAACGTACGGGAATAGCGGCCGCGGCGACACTACCCATGACACGCCCATGCAGCTTTGCGATTAGGGGCATATTGGAAAACTCCTCCGCGGCATGCGGCTTGAGAGTACGTTTCCATTTCTTGTATGTGCTTGGACACCTAGCGTGAGACGGGCCCTTGTATTTCTCTGCAACCGGAAAGAAAACTCAACTGGACGCTCAGCCGATGAACGAGCGGTTGTTGAGACGACGGGAGGAAACATCTTTAGCGCGCGCCAGAGCTTCTTTGCTACGATTCAGCGCTCATCGCATCGTGGCGATTAAAATCCAGAAGTCTCGCAGGCTAACATGAGCTCTCTTTTTACAAATGAGCCGGAGATGCGGTTAGCGAAAGCGATAGCAGTGCAGGCAGGGAGCGTGTGGCAAAAAGCCGACCAAGACAAAAAAGGACATCTGAGAGAACAGGACAGTTAACGAGTAGCCCTGCAACTCTCGACTCTCCCCGCAGCCAAAAACAAAAGCGACCAGAAACGAACTTCTCGCCAAGCGTCAGTCAGTCCCTCGCAGTGGACGATAATTGTCCGGCTCCCATTTCGGATGCTTGCCGGCAGAGAACACGCTCTTTTCCGAGTCAATTATATCAAACGGCGAGCCGGGATCCCCGCTCCCGGATACCAACCGATTTTTTACGACGTCGCGCGGCACGAAGAAAAAGCCCCGCCAACCTCACAAGCCAGTGTCGGGCAGCGCCGTTTATACCGCCGCCAGCAGAAAGTGAAAGCCTGTCACAAGGGAGCGGGGACGCCGATGGCCAGCAGTGTGGGCCATTCCGCTGAATAAACAGCGAGAGGACCGCCACTTGTGGCCGCACCGCGAGGCCGGCGTAATAAACTCGCGCCCAATATGGCCGCCGAGGAAGACGGCGTCCCGACAGACGGCAGTCGGGTCGCCTTCCACCGCGACACGAATCTCCCCCCTCCCTCCTACTGTGTCCGGAACGATCCGTGGCGGATGATGCGTGCGGGATGAGCCCCAGAAAGCAATTCGTTTTTCGCGTCGCACCGCCGGCTCTACTTCTGTGAGCAAAGCAACGCGATAAGCTAATGTAAGTAAAAGAAGACACGCGCCCCGCCGCTTATCGCTGCACCCGAGCCGAGATTGCTTCGAGTGCTCTTTTTCGATAGATCCCGCGGGACGGCGGGCGAGCCGCTCGACCTCCTTTCTGCTCCTCGGCGTTGCCATGGAAACATCCCGAGGGGGAGGCGTGGCTTCGGGCGATTGGCTGCGCATCCCGGGAGAACGCTCTCCGACCGCCACTTTTACCCTGGCCGGAAGGAACCCGGCGCTGCCTCGATTTGTTGCACCCTTCTGGAAGTTTATTTGAGCGCCATACCCGCTCTCGCAACCTCCCCTGCCGCATCATTTTTGCTTCACCGCCGGCGGGGCGTAACGGTGGTGGTCGGATCCCAGTCGCTCATTGTTTTCACGAGGCCATCGCCCGAGAGAGCGGGGGCCACCCGTGTTTGCACTGCGCTCGTCGTTGCTCATGGGCCGCCGAAATGGGTTCGCCTCTGCTCTCGACGAGGGGGCGCGCGATACCGCGGCGCATTTTAGGGACGGGGGATCGCGTCCGCTGATGACGCTGCCGATTGAGCTACTCACAGGACGGCGCGTGGCGATGTTTTGAGCCGCCGTTCGCACTCGCGGGTGTCCTGATCGCCGGCCAATGTAGGGGTCGTTCAGATAGGAGCACTCAGTGCTCCTAATTCAAGTTTCCGGCTTTTGACAGCGAGACGGCTCGAAAGAAACCGCCCGAAGAGACTGGCTCAAGGAGTACGCTTGCCAATAACTTGATATGTGCAGAGGCGTTTTATTTTCTCCCGTGACCGCGGTAAAAGCTCTTAGCACTCCGAGCATGCTTTGGGGCTGGTAAGGTTTGTGACCCAAGTCAAAATGACCTTTTCTCCCGAAATGAAACTTACATCTAGGATCTATTCACCTTGCGGTTTCACCGCAAATAATTGTGCGTCATTTTTTTGTTTTTGTTTCTTAGACCTCGTCGCGGTGACAGCACTATACGAAATCAAGCTATTTTCTTCCTGGTACAGGTGCCCGCAAAATAATCCGGAGCGCCGGACAAGTGGCTGCTCGCTGCCGGCAATACACCCATGGTCTGCGCATGCGCTGTCTCCCTAACCAGCAAACCTCGTTCAACCTAGACTGGCGCTGCGCTGCTACCAAGTGGCGAATGCCGGGGGTCCGGTAGACGAGTTCAGGGGAAGCGGAGACTATGTGAAACACGTTGAGCGGAAGGTATAGGAATGCCATCATCAGCAGCATTGGCTTCCAGTAGCGACGCTCCCCTTCTCTCTGGCGAAACATCGAACTAGCATCCTGCTTCCGTTTACTTGTTAATTTCTTTACGTGTCATGATTATTATTTTACAGAGCGAATGAAAAAAAATGAGTAAAATACCATGCGTACACTGCTATCAGGAGTAGAAACCGTTCGTAGACATTCATGGAGGACCGTGCTTTTACCCCGTATGTTCTTGCAGATGATATTCTGTACATTCGGCCTGAAATTTACCTTCAACCAGGAGGCCACAGATTTACCGAGGTTCACAGATATCTGACTGTCATAGAGTTTAACTGCTCGCTTGCACTGTCTCGAGATTACCAATATTCCCAGCTGCGGACTGTGAACTCGTGCGCCCATAATCGTTGTCGCAAATCAATCGTTTATTGCGGTCGCATTGCATTCAAGCGTGAATTGAAAAGCACAAAAGGCTCTGCGATTAGCCTCGAAGTAAACAGTGAAGGCTGCCCAGCCATATGACAGAAAATGATGGGCGCATTATCTCCACTGAAAAAAAAAAAAAAAAAAGAATGAGGATGATGCTGGAGCTTCGCTTTGAAGTATATATACAATAGCACCTTTACACAAATCTGCTGCTAAATAAACCGCGAAATTGGGAAAAAAAAATGTATAACTATAGGATATTAATATTTCTCAAATAGTACTGATCTCAAACAAACGTTATCCAGTCATACACATAGCAATAAGATGAATACGTGCTCTTTTAATACTCTTGGGAGAAACCTCGCAGCCAGTTTTGCTTCATTTGACCCTCCCCAATTTAATGGCTTTATTTGAAAATAGAGTTTTTGAAGTTCCCGCGCCAGGCCACGCAGTTGGGACATCATGACACTGTCGACTGATAATGTTTTGCAACCATCCTCTATACGCCAGCGACTTTTCGGTGAAACGAACTTTTACACGAAGCTATATGCACTGCTCTTTCGGACTAAAACCCGTCGCTTTCACGGTAACCCAAATTGGAATAAAAAACAGATTGGAAAGATATGCACGTGATGGAATAATGAAACGATGACCGTATACTGTACGTGCAGTGTTCAGGGTGCACGTGCAATTTTAATTTATCATCATTCTTGAGGATATGTTGGAAGCTAGTTTACGATGAGGACTAGAGGACATGCACCTCTGACACTTGTTGAGGTGTCCAATCAGAAGTCTATACTGCGCCCTCTTGTTTTTTTTTTTTTCAAAAAAAATATACATAATTTGCCGCGGATTGACAAGCCGGTGTTAAAATATACAGGCAGCATAGCACCGTCTTTCCATTTGATGTATCATGTTATATATATATATATATATATATATATATATATATATATATATATATATATATATATATATATATATATATATATATACTACCTGTCTTAGCGCCTCTACCTGATTGAGATTACTAATAATTTCAGCATATACGCTATTGCGTAAAAGTTCAGGAAAGCACTCTGTGGGTTCCCTCAAATCTATAGCCGGCATGTCCACATTATTTTTTTCAATGATGTTGAAGTCCCCATCCTATGAAAACAGGCTGGTTTATTTCTTCGCACCGTTTCATCATCGCTCCATTACTATACTGCTAAAAGTGGCAAGTCATAGTTTACACACACAAAAAGAAACAATAACCGAAAAATCACACCGAGCTGCCGATGTGATATGCTATGTATACGCCCAATTGCCGAACCCGCAAACTCAAAACTGAAGCATCTCTTTTGCATGTCTAGGCACGAAAAATGATGGCATCAGCTCCAGATAGCGGTGCCAAAATCCTCGCAAACCGCACGCGCACAACGACGACTTCCCTGACTGCGCATAACGTCAGCTGTACGTATTTTCCACGATCCCTCCCCTCCCCGCACAACGACAGGAGGTTTATCATTTGTTCGCAGTGTAGCGTTAGTATACGTTTGCTAGGGACCAGTGTTTTCTTCGTTAGGGAGGGTGGGGGGGGGGGGGGGGAAAGCTGTATCATATACCGTCAATGAACCCGGCCATGCGCTAGCTGCGTCCACTTGGCCCCTGCAAACTTCCTAACCTCAACCTCACGCCTTATTTTCTGCCGCCCCCTGCTAGCTTTCCTTTCCTTGAATCCAATTTTTTCCCTTAGCGACCATCGGTATCCCTGTTTTCTAACTACATGTCGTGCTCCCATACCCATTTCGATCTTCTTCATTATTTCCACTAGAATGTGAGTGACTTGAGTTATTCCTCTGACCCACTCTGCACCTCCCTCTACCATTTTCAGTTCTAAGCTCTGCGCTGTCCTCAACTTAACTAGAACCCTTTTCATTAGCCTCCATGTTTCAGCGCCATAGGTGAGTACCGGTAAGATGCAACTGTTGTATGCCTTCCTCTTAAGCGATAGACCGTTAGGCTGCTAGTCATACTCTGCGAGTATATACTTGGCAATTGCGCTCCATCCCAATCTTACTCTCCTCGTCTTTTCCCTTTTGTAGACCGGATCCGCAGTTACTACCCGTCCTTACTTAAGTAGACAAATTCCTTTACCACTTCGAGTGCTTCATGCTTATAATAATGTAAACAGCTGATCCTTTCCGAGGATGTTGAACATTACCTTCGCCTTCCGCATAATAATTATTAGTACCCCATTTCTGCTATTCCTGTCTAGGTCATCAATCATTCACTGTACTTCGTCTCCTCATTTATTTAGCAAGGCATTGCCATCAACGAATCGCAGATCACTTAAGCATTCTCCATCAACCCTTAACCCTAACTGCTCCCATTCCAAGTCTCTAATCAGTACTAGGGAAATCGTGTCTGCTTGCCTAACACCTTTCTTAATCGAAATTGTATCGCTTTCTGTATGCAGAACTATGGTTGCTGTGCAGCTACTAATATATATATATATATATATATATATATATATATATATATATATATATATATATATATATATATATATATATATATATATATATATATATATATATATATATATATATATATATACGGTGTCCAAGCTAACTTTAGCCAATGTTTGAAGAATGAAAAATTTGAGATAGGCAAGAGCAATAACCTGTATATAAGAGCCAGCCAACTGGCGCAGCTGTGTGTATATATATATTTTTCACATATGGCTCCCCTATCCTTGATTTCGCAATGTCTGCATGACCGGGGCTGAGGTTTCAACTGAGCCAAATGCTTTCTCGTAATCAATGGATGCTATATATAGGGGCTGGTTATATTCCGAGCATTTTTCTATCACCTGATTGATGGTATGGATATGATCGATGGTAGAGTACCTATCCGAAAATCTAGTTGATCGTTTGATTGATCGAAGTCGAAGGTAGCCCAGATTCTATTCGAAATTACCAGTATACGTAAAGGGTAATAAACACGTGGGTCGGAAATTTCTCACGTCCTTAGCAGCTCCTTTCTTATGATTAAGATAATGTTAGCGGTCCTCCAAGATTCCGATGCCGTCGCGATGTCATGAGGCATTGCGTATACAGGGTGCCCAGACTTTCTAGCCCGATATCCCCAGGGTCCTTAAGTTACCTCATGCTCACCAGCTGATTTCCTTTTTTTTTATAGCAGAGCATTCTTAACCTCGTCGTTCGTCACTGGTGGAAAATATGACTGCCCTTCAGCACTGAAAAACTCATTATTGTCCTGACTACTTCGGCTGCTCTCTTGTCTATATTAGTGATGACATTGGCCGCCTTATCCCTTCGCGCATACATCTGATTTTTACCTATGCCTAATTTCCCCCTCTCTCACCCCCTCCCCCAATGAGAACGGACAGAAAGCAGCTGGGGAGGATAAGCTAACTACAGATTTGCTGAAGAACAGAGGGAATATCGGGCTATGAAAACTGGCCATCCTGTATACACAATGCCTGATGACATCGAGGGTACCGGGATCATTGAAGAAAGCTGACATTATCCTAATTCATAAAAAAAGGGACGCTAAGGACTTGAAAATCTACAGACCAGTCAGCTTAATATTTGTTGCTTACATGGTGTTTACTAAGGTAATCGTTAATATAATCAGGGTAACCTAATAGACCTAAATCAACAAAAGCATCAAGGAGGTTTTCGGGACGGGTAATCTACCATCGATCATATCCATACTATCAACCATGTCATAGAAAAGTGCTCGGAATATGACCAGCCCCTATAAATGGCATTCATTGACTACTAGAAACCATTTGACTTGGTCGAAACCTCAGCAGTTATGCAGGCATTGTGAAATCAGGTTGTAAGTGAGCCATATGTTAAAGTATACTAGAAGATATCTGTAGTGGTTGCAAGGCAACCATAATTATGCATAAAGAAAGCGATAAAATTCCGATTAAGAAATGTATTAGGCAAGAAGACACGATATCCCTTGTGCTATTTACAGCTTGCTTAGAGGATGTATTCAAAGAGATGGAATGGGAGCAGTTAGGCATCGGTGTCGGTGAAGAATATATCAGTAATCTGCGATTCGCTAATGGCATTGCCTTGTTAAGTAACTCAGGGGACCAACTGCAACTAATGATTAATAATGTAGACATGAGAAGCAGAATTGTAGGCCAAAAAAAATATGCAGGAGACTAAGGAGCTGTTGAACAACCTGGGAAGGGAACGGCAGTTTAAAATATATAGCAAAGCGCTGGAAGTGGTATGCCAATATTTCTGCTAAGGACAGGTAGTAACCGCAGATCCGGACCACAAAAGTGAAATAACTAGGATAATAAGATTGGGATGTTGGAAGGTGCTCACACATTATGAGCTTACCGGTATCACTTACGAGAAAAGTGTATAACAGTTGCATCGTATACTGGGCTCAAAGGTGGAGGTTAACTAAAAGGGTTCTACTTAAGTTGAGATCAACGCAGAGGGCTACAGAACGGAAAATGGTAGGTGTAAAGTTAAGAGATAGGAAGCATGCAGAGTGGGTCAGAGGAATGACTCAAGTTACCGACTTTCTAGTGGAAATTAAGAAGAAGAAATGGGCATGGGCAGGACATCTAGTGTGAAGAGAGGATAACCGCTGGTCGCTTAGGGTAACAAACTGGATTCCAAGAAAAGGAAAGTCTAGCAGGGGGCGGGAGTAAATTAGGTGGGTGGATGAGGTTAAGAAGTTCGCAGGTGTCAAAGGGATTTATGTAGCTAGCACAGAACCGAAGTAATTGGAGGAAAACTGCAGAGGCCTTCGCGCTACACTGGGTATAGTCTGGAAGATGATGATGATGATGATGAATTCCCCCTTCACCGCTTCAAAGCTACGAGTGTTCTTTAGAGCCTGATCAATAATAGGCTGCGCATAATTGAGTACGGAGAACTGGCGGGGAAATTTTGCCGCTTTCAAGATAAGTGCATGGTGTGACAAGCAGAGGCGCTAATCGTGGACAGCAGCAATGCGCAAAACTAAGTTTCTTGTTTGCGACGATATCTGCTTGACTCATATCATGTAGCGTCACTGACAATCGCAGTCTTGCTCTGAGGCGTATTCAAATGCTGCATGGCCTCCAAAAACGAAAACTTGCCCACAACTGGTTCACGCGCTGTTTTTCACGCGTTGAAGGCGATGCACGTTTTTGGCAAGTAACGTTAAATGTGACAATGTCGCAAATAATTAACAGGATTGAATTTTAGCTATTTTCTTTTCATGCATCGCAAGTTAGGAACGCAAGCACGCGGAGCACAGACAGAGAGGCGACAAGATCCTATAGAGCTTTGTGTACATGCATCGCTTCTCTTGTTTTCAGCGGTATTCCGCAATTC
Organism: Amblyomma maculatum; assembly: GCF_055883805.1. Lineage (NCBI taxonomy): Eukaryota > Metazoa > Arthropoda > Arachnida > Ixodida > Ixodidae > Amblyomma > Amblyomma maculatum. The sequence goes on along the minus strand of NC_139350.1, from coordinate 1,337,657 downwards.
CCTGAGACACCTGACGACGCTTTTAGGCTGTATAGTTACAGGTCCTTATAGCGCCAGATTTCCGGAATTGCATGATGTACACCATGGTTAGCGAAATAAGCGGCGTCTTGCATTAAGCTGATCTACGTGGGTTAGGCACGCGAGGGGTCGTTTTTAATTACTGCTAAATAACGCAGTAAACCAGGGGTTTGTTATTACCAAAAAAAAAAAAAAAGATGCTGCGATAGATTTGAGTTTCTTTGCTTGCGTAGTGCTGCCACGACGAACTGTATTCAAGGTTTATTTATTATATTACTTAAAATCACGTTTGAAGCTCGAAAACAGCCTTCAGTCATAGTGCAAACCACCGCAGAAAACGATTGTTCTTAGGCAAACACAAGTAATTGTTAGAGCTGCGACAATTCGGAAATGCACAGTTCACAGAAAAATGAACTTCATCAAGATTTCACAGCTCAAAACTAAATTTCACCGACTGCATGTCAGGAAAAGTGCACAGCTCTATACACGCGCAGACAAAAATAAAACCTATAGTCTTTAAACTTGTGCTGTGTTCGCGCGCAGGCGTTGTTAGGAATCCAGTAGCATTCATGTCACATCCTCAAGGAATTTGTGCTACGTTTCAGCGTTAACAAAAATAGTGTTTAGTTATCTTGTGGCGCGCATCGTAGGTGATGTGATCACCCACCTATACATACCACATATACAATTTTCTCGTGCACAGCAACATCGTTGTCGTACTTCCTCCGCATTGTACATATGATATGAATCGCTCACCTTACATGAGATGTGCGCACCGAAAATACCCTTAAAAGTCATGTATTGTTTCAACCGCACTGCGGCTGGAACCGGTAGATGGCAAAATGGATCGCCTCGGCCGCCTTATTGCTCCATTGTGACATTAAAAACTAATAAAAAGGGCGCTAATTGCTTTCTCTTGGAGCACCGCCTGGTCGAGGTTGAGATCCCTATCAGCCTCACTTTTCGCTGGAAACCTACACTTACTATGAGCGGCATACAACTGGAGGTATGTATGTTGTCGGTTCAAATCACTGTAGCAGCTGCAGAATCTTGCCCAGCAAGTGAATGCGAAAAGCGAAACGAAATGGTATGACACCACCCTGAACGCTGCCCGAAGAACTCTGGCATCACAGTTTCTGGAGGACGGAAAACTGAGCGAGTTGGTTTGCGTATACTGATGAGACATGGTTTAACAGCACCGTGTTTCTCACCTTTACTCTGTTCTTGTTTTTGTAGCGAGAGCTACATTGGCCGCAGTCTAGCCATTTCGCCGTACCTGCACGTACCTGTCCGGTGCCTGTCCGAAGAGCAAAGAAACAAGTCGTGGGAGGCGGTAGCTGGTAGCTGACATGGCCGAGCACTAACTGAACGTTGGGCTTCCTGACATTACGTTTGGCAGGAGCTGCCAACTCGTGCTTCTCTTTGATATGGTAAAATGATATCACAGTCAGCCTGCCAAAACCCTTGCATTCACGGTATAGGCCACGCAGGCACGTTCATTCGTTTCGGTTAAAGCGGGGCTTTAAATGTTGGCTCGTAGTGGTCAAAAGTGCCCCCTATATAAAGATCAAACCATAGAGTAAACTACTGCGTGCAAAAGCCATATCTTTACTTTCAAGCCGAACCTAGCATAGCCATGCAGATAGCTCTCGCGTAACCATGGTTCACCACAAGCTAAACCACAGCCTCTTTTTTTTTTTTTTTTGTGCTGTTAAACCATGGTTTCATTTACTAGCACTCTTTTTTTGTGCTGATAGCATCCGCAACGAAAAATAGTTCCTTCCTTGTGTGCGTGTGGGAAGGGGGGGGGGGGGGATAAAGGCTTTGGCTGCAGGTTCAATAAAATCCATCTGTCCTCAGCCTTATAAAACGCACTCCTATTTGCTGAACAACTGAAATCTGTATAACTTTATAATTGTATTTTTGTCACTTTTTCTACCGCAGTCGATCTCGATGTCGAGAGTACAGCAAGAAATCTGACAGACGGAAACGCGTACCTGGCTTGTTCATGTCTCATTTCTGCTTCAGCACCTCTCTCTAAAGGCCAGTTTTAGGTGTCCATCGAGAGGCGCAAGACAGTTTTGTGCCACAAAACCACCCCGGATGATTTTTTTTAATTTTTTGCTACGAAATACTCGCGCCACCTTCGTTGTACCTGTAGATTCAAAGGGAGTGTAGGGTATAGGATCGCGGTCGTCCGCTAGGGAGAGCTCGCGTCGTTGTTCAGACATTATACTTAGTTTCCCACATTACGAAGGTGCTGCGCTGTCAAAACTGGCGCTCCTTTTTTTCAGACTGCGTCCGCAACCGAAAATATTATAATTATTATTGCGAAAGCAATACTACTCTAGGTTTCGAGCCTTCAGCGTAGCGCGGTCGCACCCACGTGACGCTGTGACGTCACACCCCACGTGGTACTAGGGTGATGAGATGGGCTACCAACTCAAGCGGTCGGCGTAGCGCGGCCGCACCCACTTGACGCTGTTACGTCACACCTCACGTGACACTAGGTGAGAGCTGGGCTACTAACCGCAGCGCGTGGCGCGCTAGAGGCGCAACTAGTGCTTACGTGATACGTGACGTCAGGCACGTTCATACGGCTTGGTTAAAGCGGGGCTTTATATGTGGAACTTGGGTCTCTCGTTTCACATGGGACGGTTATGTCAGAATCAGCCTGCTAGGACCCTGGCATTTACGTTACGCCTATAGGCCACTAAGGCACGTTCATACGGGTTGGTTAAAGTGGGGCTTTATATGTGGAATTAGGGTCTCTCGTTTCACATGGGACGGTTATGTCAGAATCAGCCTGCTAGGACCCTGGCATTTACGTTACGCCTATAGGCCACTAAGGCACGTTCATACGGGTTGGTTAAAGTGGGGCTTTATATGTGGAATTAGGGTCTCTCGTTTCACATGGGACGGTTATGTCAGAATCAGCCTGCTAGGACCCTGGCATTTACGTTACGCCTATAGGCCACTAAGGCACGTTCATACGGGTTGGTTAAAGTGGGGCTTTATATGTGGAATTAGGGTCTCTCGTTTCACATGGGACGGTTATGTCAGAATCAGCCTGCTAGGACCCTGGCATTTACGTTACGCCTATAGGCCACTAAGGCACGTTCATACGGGTTGGTTAAAGCGGGGCTTTATATGTGGAACTTGGGTCTCTCGTTTCACATGGGACGGTTATGTCAGAATCAGCCTGCTAGGACCCTGGCATTTACGTTACGCCTATAGGCCACTAAGGCACGTTCATACGGGTTGGTTAAAGTGGGGCTTTATATGTGGAATTAGGGTCTCTCGTTTCACATGGGACGGTTATGTCAGAATCAGCCTGCTAGGACCCTGGCATTTACGTTACGCCTATAGGCCACTAAGGCACGTTCATACGGGTTGGTTAAAGCGGGGCTTTATATGTGGAACTTGGGTCTCTCGTTTCACATGGGACGGTTATGTCAGAATCAGCCTGCTAGGACCCTGGCATTTACGTTACGCCTATAGGCCACTAAGGCACGTTCATACGGGTTGGTTAAAGCGGGGCTTTATATGTGGAACTTGGGTCTCTCGTTTCACATGGGACGGTTATGTCAGAATCAGCCTGCTAGGACCCTGGCATTTACGTTACGCCTATAGGCCACTAAGGCACGTTCATACGGGTTGGTTAAAGCGGGGCTTTATATGTGGAACTTGGGTCTCTCGTTTCACATGGGACGGTTATGTCAGAATCAGCCTGCTAGGACCCTGGCATTTACGTTACGCCTATAGGCCACTAAGGCACGTTCATACGGGTTGGTTAAAGTGGGGCTTTATATGTGGAATTAGGGTCTCTCGTTTCACATGGGACGGTTATGTCAGAATCAGCCTGCTAGGACCCTGGCATTTACGTTACGCCTATAGGCCACTAAGGCACGTTCATACGGGTTGGTTAAAGCGGGGCTTTATATGTGGAACTTGGGTCTCTCGTTTCACATGGGACGGTTATGTCAGAATCAGCCTGCTAGGACCCTGGCATTTACGTTACGCCTATAGGCCACTAAGGCACGTTCATACGGGTTGGTTAAAGCGGGGCTTTATATGTGGAATTAGGGTCTCTCGTTTCACATGGGACGGTTATGTCAGAATCAGCCTGCTAGGACCCTGGCATTCACGTTACGCCTATAGGCCACTAAGGCACGTTCATACGGGTTGGTTAAAGTGGGGCTTTATATGTGGGCTGAGGAAGAAGAAAAAGAGAAGAACACTCGCTCACCGGCAGCTAATGTTTTCGCTCCATATTTGGTTCATCAGCGTCGAACCCGTGTAATTTTTATGGTTGTGAGTAAAAAAACCACAAAGTTTTACCTACAGCCGCAATGACTGCTTATTTCATCAGCTTGATAAAAAGCAGTCGTATTTCTGACGAAACGAGAGAAATCTTTGAATTTGTATGTTGCGTTTAATGTTTTGGTTACCACAGTCGACCTCCTCCTGAACAGTAGATGCAAGCCCAAAATGTATCGGAGGAAAGGGGTGCCGCGGCTTCTCATCTACGCTTCAGAACGCCTACCTTCTGAGCACGTTTTAAACCTCCGCCGAGAAGCGAAGTTTGCGCCTTTTCAATTTTGCTTCACGAAATCGCCGCAGAGGCATCGTCGCTCCCTTCTAGTTTTATTTTGCTGCGGACCGCACGCGAAGCATTTGCAGGGTTGCATGTAATGTTCGAAAATGATCATTTATTATATACTGTGCTTGCAAAAAAAATAGAGAATTAGACGAATCAGCTCATCCAAAGCAACGCATTCAAAGCCGACACATCAACGAACCAGTCTCGAATGCCATGACAGGAAGCCTTAAGAGAAGTATCGGATAAGTTTGCACCTCTTGCAAAACGTTTTCTGCAATTTTTTTTCTAATACGAATGGTTAAGCACTAATCACATTTCGTTTCTCTCGTGGCAGACGGCTGTAAGTTTAGGTGCAGGAAATACGACACGCTTAAGGCATCGCTTCAAAAGTAGACGGGACAGAGCAATTAATACCGCCTTCCAATGCCGCGAATAGTTCTGTATTCGGAGTGTTTTTTTTTAAGAAAAGGAAGGCGTAGTATCTGTCACTTCTGAGGGGCGCCTACACTTATCTGAGGTACATATGTCTGCGGATCGAATGACCTATCGCAAACTAGCCTCCAACATCGCTAGCTGATATATTTTAAAAAGCTAAATGGTATTGTGAGCCTGAATGCCACAAAAAGAATAGTTGCGCACTAATATTATACGAAATCACGTGTGTCTTTTCTCCGACCTTTTCTTTTTTTTTAATTGGGTTACCGCGTCGGCGGCAGTATTTCGTTCGAACGAGCTATATACGATTCTAATAAAACATGACAAAAAACTGCGAGCACACCTGAAAGAATAAAGAACACTGTAAGCCTAAGAAATGCTGTTTCTTTTTTTCCTGAGGTGTGATCACATGCGATGCTACCGTGATAATGACAGCAATTCGCAGCAAGGGGTATTTTCAGTTGGGTTTATGCGATTTTCAGTGCCAGATTGTCATGCTAAATCATCTTGTGTAGCATTGCCAATGTTGTCACTCTTGGTAATATTGCCTTCAACTAGTTGACGTGATGCTTTCCCCCACGAGTCATTCCTGATATATCTTAGAGAAAAGCTTCTAATGCCAGGCGAGCACTGATTCAATTTACCCTGGTAATTTTTCATCAAGGATGACCGTTTTGTCTGGTGCAGTGGCGAAGGTAACAATTGGGGCACAACCGAGTGTAGAGTATGTTTGACGTTCCCAAAGCCCTTAGTTAGGATGAGACTCACCGATGTCACCATATATACATGAATAAAGGCGCAGTCGCAGCAAACACACGGAGGCCCTCATTTTTCTCCCGCGTTGCAAGCCTTTCTCGGTACTCTTTTGCCACCAGGTATGGCCCCAGCCACTGTGGGCACATCTTTCCTGGTCGGATATTGTCAAAAACCAGTTCTTCGTGAAACTCTCACTACGGCGCGCAATTGTCTGTCGCTTAGTCGAATTAGTTAACTTGGCTGCTGTGTTTTGAGCCGCCGATAGAGCCAGTGCATTTTCGGGGAATCGTCAGCCCAGCTTCTTCTGAGTCGTACGGAAGAAAAAGGATGGGTTTGTCCCAGAATCGAATTATATTCAATTATATCCTTGAAAACTCAGTTCCACCTTTGGACCGCTTCATTATTTTCTAGGTTGTTAGGGGTGGAGTACAATGACGCACATCCCATGCAGCCTCACCAGAAACCCTCCAATCAGTGCGGTCGAGAAATTTGCGCCGCAGCACGCTGGGACGCCTGTCCTACTCAGTACAGTGCACAGAACGTCGCATGTTACTTTCGCCGACAAATGCTTCAGACAAACGACCTCGGACCAACCTGTGCATAAATCAATAAAGCAGACAGAATGTAACGGTGTTCTCGATCTAGCTTAAGGTGAGTTGATTGGGTCAATCATGTCAGCGCTTACATTTTGGAATGGGAGGTGAGTGGTAATTCGGCGTACCCTATCTGCCTGACGCTTCACCACCTGTATACTTGACAAGCGGGACAGTGGTCCCTGTAGTCGTGTACGTCTGCTTTCATTCCCGCCAAGTAGAAACGGATAGCACCACCTGCTCCTCCCTCTCGCCGAATACTTGACCTGTGTGATGGAGGAAGCCGTCACCTAAAGTCATTCCTGCTTCATCCCTTTCGGCGTTCTGCCATCCATGCATGCCGGAGCGACTCATCGTCCCTTTGCTTCAGACAACGTTTCTTTGTTATGGGTTACTTCAGTGTCTTGCGTCAGACTTGGTCTGCCCATAGCGAGGTATATCAGGCGACTTAGTGTCGATATCGGACAATTCACGTAAGGATCTGCATTCTAAGACCCGTTGCTTGCTCTAACATCCTGCGTCCCCCACTGCTCGTACGAAAAGATGTTTTACACGAATTCTGCCGGGGTGGTGCAGGGGTAAGACGCCCGACTACTGTCCGGAATACCCGGGTTCGAACCCGACCTCGGCGGCTGCGTTTCGGTGGAGCCGAAACGAAGAGGCGTCCGTGTGCTGTGCGATGTCAGCGCACGTTAAAGATCCCCAGGTGGTCGAAATTACTCCGTAGCCCTCCACTACGGCTCCTCTTTCTCTCTTTCCATTTTCACTCCCAACTTCCTCCCTTCACTTACGACGCGATTCAGGTGTCCACAGACAAAAGTGTGACAGATACTGCGCCCTTCCCTTGCTGTGAACCAAATATTATTATCGCACTTGACGGAGAATATAAAAAAGCTTATCCGTAAGCTCTCATAGCATGGGCAAGTCACTGTCCACTCTCTGAAATATATATATAGTGAACGAGCTTGGCAGAAATTTTCTCGCCAAACGCTGAGAAGAGGTCGGTTCTCCCGTGAGGTTCAGTCGGTACGTATATATGCTGCTCTCACAGCTTAATGATTCGAACCCTCGTACAGGAAGCACTGTCCCAACAATTGGGGTTTTTGTCGTGTGTGGTGTCCCGCTCGGCTGTTTTTCCTTTTTATACGGCGGCATGAGTAGCCCCAACGTCTTCTGCTGTCACTTCAGTTCAGTCGTTAGGTCGTGTCCGACTCTTCGTGACCCTATGGACCATGTCACGCCACGCTTTCCAGTCTCTCACTATCTTCCTAACATCACATAACTTCATCTGCAGCGCCTCGAGGATGCCATCTAACCATCGCGTTCGCTGCCTACCGCTTCTCCGGCGACCCTCAACCTTTCCCAACATCAAATCTTTCTCCAGCGACTCCTCTCTTCTCATCAGATGACCAAAGTAGCTGAGCTTTAACTTTAGAATTTGACCCTCCAATGAGCAGTCAGGGTTTATGGTCGACAATATCGACTGATTTGATCTTCTGGCAGTCCAAGGAACTCTCAAGAGTCTTCGCCAGCCCCACAATTCAAACGCGTCAATTCTTCGGCGGTCAGCCTTTTTCACAGTCCAACTCTCGCATCCATACATCACAACTGGAAAGACCATAGCACGAGTTATACGGATCTTGGTTGGCAGACTAATGTCTCTGCTCTTTACTAGGCGGTCAAGGCTAACCATTGCTCTCTTTCCCAGAAGCAGGCGTCTCCTAATTTCATGGCTGCAGTCTCCTTCCGAGGTAATCTTGGAGCCCAAGAAGGGAAAATCTGTCACAGCTTCCACTTCTTGTCCATTGATGCTCCAGGACATGATAGGGCAAGACGCCATGATCTTTGTCTTTTTAATGTTCAGTTTAAGCCCAAACTTCTCACTCTCTTCTTGTACGCGCATCAGAAGTCTCTTGAGCTCCACTTCACTTTCTGCCATTAAAGTGGTATCATCTGCATATCTAAGGTTGTTGATACGTTTTCCAGCAATTTTCACTCCAGCTGAAGACTCGTCCAGACCGGCCTTCCTCATGATGCACTCTGCATATACGTTAAATAGGCAGGGCGACAGTATGCAGCCTTGCCTCACTCCTTTCTCAATCGGAAACCAATCAGTAAGACCATGCCCAGTTCTGACTGTGGCCTCTTGTCCTTCATACAGATTCTTGAGGAGACAGATGAGGTGAATTGGAACTCCCATCTCTTGGAGAGCTTGCCCCAATCGGCTGTGATCCACGCAGTCAAACGCTTTCGCATAATCAGTAAAGCAGACGTAGATGGGTTTCTGGAACTCTCTTGCTTTTTCCATGATCCAGCGAAGGTTGGCAATTTGGTCTCTAGTTCCTCTGCACTTGCGAAACCCAGCTTGCACGTCCGGAAGCTCCCGATCCACATACTGCTGCAGCCTACCTTGGAGGATTTTCAACATCACCTTGCTAGCATGCGAAATAAGCACGATCGTGCGGTAGTTGGAACAATCTTTGGCACTGCCTTTCTTTGCAATGGGGATGTAAACTGACCTCCTCCAATCCTGTGGCCACTGCAGGGTTGTCCAAATCTTCTGACATAATGTATGCAGAATGTTAACAGCATCATGGCTGAGGTTTTGAAGCAACTCAGCTGGAATGCCATCAATTCCGCTAGCTTTGTTCTTAGCAAGGCTGGAGGCCCATTCAACTTCACTCTTCAGGATGCCCGACTCGAGATCAGTAATCACAACCGTCTTATGTTGGGTTTGCACATTCGGGTCCTTCTTGTACAGTTCTTCTGTGTATTCCTGCCACCTCTTCTTTATCTCTGAGGCTTCAGTGAGGTCCTTGCCTCCTTGGTCCTTTATCACGCCCAGCTTAGCACAGAAGTTTCCTTTGATTTCTTTGATTGTCTTATACAGAGCTCTTGTGTTCCTTAATTGGCTGTTGTCCTCAACTGCTTGGCACTGTATGTTCAGGAAGGCATTCTTATCTCTCCTTGCTATTTTCTGAAAATCCGCATTGAGAACCTTGTATCTTTCTCTTTCCCCCATAACGTTTACCATCCTCCTTTCCTCAGCTATTTGCAAAGCCTCTTCAGATAACCAGTTTGCTTTCTTGCATTTCTTTTGCTTTGAAACTACCTTAGTAGCAACTTCTTGTATTATATCACGAACATCAGTCCACATCTCTTCGGGCTCTTTGTCTTCTAGATCTAATACTTGAAATCGATTCCTCACTTCCACAGCATATTCTAATGAAATTTGATCCAGATCATACCTGAAAGGCCTTCTAGTTTTCTGCGTTTTCCTCAATCGAAGCTTAATTTTGGCAACAAGAAGCTGATGATCGTTGCCACAATCGGCCCCAGGCCTTGTTTTTACTGCTTGTATAGCGCTTCTCCATCTCTGCCGGCAAAGAATATAATCGATCTGATTTCTGTACATACCGTCCGGTGAAGTCCATGTGTACAGGCGGGTCTTGTGCTGTTGAAAATGAGTATTCGCTATGGTCAGGTTGTTTTTTTGACAAAACTCTACTAGCCTCTGCCCAGCTTCATTTGGCTCGCCAAGGCCAAACTGCCTATAATTCCGGATATTTCTTCGCTCCCGACCTTAGCATTCCAGTCTCCTATAAGAAAAACGACGTCTGATGATGGGGTGCGGTCTAAAAGGCATTGTAGGTCCGCATAAAATCTCTCAACGTCAGCTTCTTCAGCAGTAGTGGTCGGTGCATAGACTTGGATAACTGTTATGTTGAAAGGGTGACCTTGGATCCGAAGTGAAATCATTCGGTCGTTTTTTAGGTTGTACTCTAGCACTGCTTTGCCCATTCTTCTGTTTACTATGAGAGCGACCCCATTCCTTCTCTTGGATTCGTGCCCACAATAAAAGACATAATGGTCGCCGGAGTTAAATTCTCCCATTCCGGTCCACTTGAGCTCGCTGATACCCAAGATATCAATGTTAAATCTGTCCATTTCTCGCTTGACGACATCCGGTTTACCTTGCGTCATAGATCTTACATTCCATGTTGCTATGTGATATATCTCCTTGCAACATCGGACTTTCCGGTCGCTTCCCGACACATCCGCAACTGAGCGTCCTTTTGGCTTTAGCCCAGCCGCTTCATTCGTCCTGGAGCTACTAGGAATCGCCCTTTGTTCATCCCCAGTAACATGTGGGGCGCCTTCCAACCTGGGGGGCTCATCTTCCGGCGCCATATCATTAATGGTATTGTGACTGGCCATAGGGTTTTCTTGGCAGGAAATACTGGAGTGGGTTGCCATTACCTTCTCCAGTGAATCACATTTTGTCAGAACTCTCTGCCGTGACCTGTCTATCTTGGTTGGCCCTACACAGCAGAGCTCACGACTTTATCGAGTTTCGCAAGCCCCTCCGCCACGACAAGGCAGTGATCCATGAAGGGGCTAGCTATAGTGTTGGCTTAAGCGAAGAAAGCTCCGCGAGGGCCACAGCTGGCTTAGGGAGAAAGAACTGGCTTGTGTGCTTCAAAACGTTTTAGAAGGCGGCGGAAGAAGGAAGCGCGAGCACAATCCTTCGAGGGGCAGACACTAAAGGGGTAACTTTTAAGTTCATCAGGGACAAGTATATAGCGCGATGAATTTATCAAAATGTTTGACTGAGTGCTTCTGTGTGGAAATTAACGTATCCATGCAGCACCAAAGAAACATTCAGGCCTCGTTCTTTTGCTTTGCCGCTGTTAGAAATAGCTAGTCTAGTACGGCAGATTTCAGGTTGTTGTAATCGCGATGCTCGTACGAATTAAGACCGACAAGAAAGTACGCTACCCTCTCTACAATTAGGGAAACGCATTTGACCCCAGAATGCTTTGGTTACTGTGAATGATTTCGGCAAACTCTCAGCCGGCACAAACCAGATGAGAACCTCGCCGTCGGCTCAAAAATTTGTAAGTGCTCCTGTTGCCTAGTTGAGAGTTCTAGGACCCAACCTCAAGTTTGGCTGCGCGACTGCAGCGCGCGCTCCTCCACAAGCGGCAAAATTTTGAAGCACTGGTTGGGCGCGGCGCTGATGCGGCGCTTGACCGAACGTGTTCTGGCGGCTTCGTGTGCTGCTCGCGTTACCTCTCTTTGTGAGTGCTCACGCCGGCCCGCCGCCGTGGTTTCGCAGGCATGCAAACAGGTGTCACAGCTGAGATTAAAACATGGCTGGAGGGTTCCGCGACGCTCTAAATGTGGGGAAGTGTATTGTTGTGTTGCTGGCTGTCGCAACAGCTCGCCCCTGTACACTTTCGTGTCTTTGCGGCTTCTGCCCGCGGAAGCAGCTTGCGTTCTTTGTCGCTCGCGTTGTTGAAAGCTGCTTGTGCGCGCGCGCGCCCTGACCGCAGTCTACTCGCTTTGCGCGCGCTTGGATTTTCGTGCTGAAAGAAAGCTGTCTTGCGCGCGCGCGCTCCTGCTTCTACTTTTCAAACTCGCGCTTGGACGAAGTGGTGTTTGAAGCGAGTGTGCAGTGTTAGTCATCCATGTGCATTCTGTTGAGCAGATTGTAGAAGACAACGCCGCTATCGTGAAGGCTAAGTGTGTGTCGCAGGTCAGCGACCACATCGTGTACGAAGTGGAATTTGAGGCAAGTATTTCATTTTTATTATACTAATTTCATTAAGGCGCAGATGCTCTCCAAAGAGGGCTTCGAATTTTTGCCGCTGGGTTTGCCCCATTGTTGTGCCTGGCTTGTGCAGGACTCATCCTCGTGGGAGTTTATGAAATAGCACACAGCAGCAACATGCTTGCAGCGCCCCTGAATTCCTACCTTGCAGGTACACTTAGCAAGGGAAATCGCAAGCTGGCGCTTTTCAGGGCATGTCCATGCTAGCTGCAAAGAAACATGTCACATAACAGAGACGGGCTGTTTGGTTCATTTTGAACACACGACGTAAGGAGCAAAACTAACAAAAGAGAACAAGGATATGCTGCCTCGCAACTCATGCCCAGACGCAAATTGTTTCTTCTTTAGAAAGCAGACACTGAAGCTTCAAGACAGGATATAAAATGACCTGTAAGCAAGGATAAAATTTAGTGAACATGTTCGTTTAGTTTTGTAGTGTTTAACGCACACCTCAGCGCGACAGGGCTACGATGGGCGCTGTATTTGAGACCTGTAAAAATTTCACCCCCCCCCCCCCCCCTCCCTTCCGTGGTTATTTAACGGGAACTTATATTTCTAAAAAGACCTCCTTGCAGTTCGCCTCCAGCGAGCGCCGGCCGGGACGAAACCCGCGTCGCCATGACCAACCCTCCCTAACGCGTGAGCCACCGCAGCGGGGCGAGTGGTTGAATAAAACAATTATATACCAATATGAAAGCTATATGAACAATGAAGTAATAACCACGCAGCGAAAATGTTTTTTTCTAGGTATTGTCCAGAACTGTCTCATTTACTATGTGGAATTGAAATTACTCGATCAATTGCGGGACCAGTTATTAGGAGCTGAATGCGATTCACGAAAATTAAAGCGCGAAAATATTTTGTTTGCAGCAGAAGGTTGATGTTTCTTTGTGTACATGTGAATGCACATTCTATTCAGATGGAAGCTACGTATAAAATGTTCTGAGTATGCAATTGCACGACAGTCGGCATCAAAATTAACATATCGGCATATACCGAAAAGCGCGCCGAAGATGCGAACGAACCCACGTATCTTTTATTAAGTTCATAGGCACCAACTAGATTACATCTGCAAGCTCTTCAGAAATTAAAGCAAACAGCGCATCGAATGTTTGCATGCGCCTTACAATCTGGGCCTTAATGAAATGGGAATTATAAAAATTAAATACTTGCCTCAAATCCCACGTCGTACGCGATGTGGTCGCTGACCTACGACACACACTTAGCCTTCACGATAACAGCTTATCTTCTATAATCTGCTCAACAGAATGCACATGGCTGACTAACAGCTCTCTCTTTTTGACATTTGTGTTGTGAAAACAGCCACCGCTGTCGGCTATTTTTTTAAACCACATTGAAGCGTGTACATTGCTGCACACTCGCTTCAAACGCCACTTCATCCAAGCGCGAGTTTGAAAAGTAGAAGCAGAAGCGCGCAAGACAGCTTTCTTTCAGCACGGAAATGCAAGCAAGCGCAAATCGAGTAGACTGCGGTCAGGGCGCGCGTGCGCGCAAGCAGCTTTCAACAATGCGAGCGACAAAGAACGTGAGCGCGCGCAAAGCGAGTTGCTCCCGCGTGCAGAGGCTGCAAATACACGAAAGTCTACAGGTGAGCTATTCACTCTGCCCGACCAATTACATGGCGTTGGCCGGAGAGGGCGCTGTACACTGGCGCCCGCAGCGCCACCCTGCGATGCTTGGGTCCCCTATACCGTAGTTCAGCAGGGCCGGCGCAGGCTTCCGCATCATCAGCGACGCAAGCGCCGTCACCCGCCTACATGTGTCCCCGCCTTTGAGCGCATTTGAGCTAAGTGAAGCTCGAGTCCAATAGCCCATCGTCGTTCTTCAGTATATCTGAAGATATATTTTTCATTCCCGATGAGTGGTGTGCTTGCCGCATTTATTTATTCATTTAATCATACTGTAGGCCAGGGCTTTGGCCTTAGCAGCAGGGGCGTCACAACAGAAAGAATGAACAGTATAAATCAACTTACAGGATATATATTCGCTTTTTTTTTTTTTCACTTGTCCTGCTCTCGATACCTGTCGTGCAAGTTGAATCTTTTTCGAGGCTCGATGGCGCTTTTGCTTTCCACTGACTGATTCGTATTCCGGTCATGAGGGCATATCTGGTGTCCCCAAGGCTCAGACTATACATGCACCCTTCGGAAGTTGTCAACAAGGGGACTGACAGATGTGCTGCTGCGTACAGCCTGGCTGCCGTTCTTCCTCGTTGGTGTAGTCCGTGCATGTGCCTGTTGCTCTGTTACTGCAACGATAAGCTAGTGCTGACAAGGCGGCAACCTCAGGTATCTTAGGGATCGTCTTTGTCGTATTTTTCTTATTCTTTGCCGGTTATGCTTCAACATCCTTCAGAGGTTCCCATCTGCTCGACTATGGAGTGAACACGTTTTTTTTTTTTTGTTTTTTGTTTTCGGGTTGTTTTATTCTTCTTCGGACTTACAGCATTTGCGGAAACTCGAAAGATACGAAAGGTAAATTATTTATAAGTGCGAAATATATACAATCTATGAATAGACACTTTCAAAAAACAAACCCTCTGGATACCTCGTGGACCGTCTCCGCGGCAACTCAAGCGTCGGATTGACTACCTATAGCTCCACAAATGACGACTTGTGTAAAACCGCGCGGTGTCGAATAAATCAGAAAACATATCCAAACCTATCTGCGCGTAAGAGTATGAAGGTAAACTTGAGCTTCCCTGACGTTAGTTTCTAGATTTCGAAATAATAAGAAAGCGGAAGGTTTCTCACTCTCCTGCATACAGCTGCCAGCGAACTGCGTAACATCGCGTATCACACGCGCAACATATCGACGGGGTGAACATGAACATTCCAAACATGCCGGATTCTCGCTGCCAACAAGCTCTGCGACTTTCCAACCGCCCTCCAGCACGATGGAACGACGGCCGCAGTCATTTTCGACGCGACACGGCCATCTGAATTTGTCTAGTTTCCCTATACAGTGTCCAGAACCGTTGGTCACGATATAGTCGATAGGGCTTTGGCCATAAGGTACGGCACATCTCAAAACGGTTTCACTGCGAAAAGTGCGCATCATTTACCCAAGGCGAACCACCAAGCCGTGCGTTCCTCATAACGCCCCATGAAAGACTTCGTTGCTCAAACTTGCATTGCGCGAGTCCCGTGATGCGGCTATAGTGACTATGTCCGGGCAATAGAGTCGTATACGGCTGTTGCGTGCGGGTTCATATTATCGGTCACAAGCGCTTATGTTGCGTGCACGGCCATCGGTATACCGACGGCGCGGATGGCTCAATAAGCACTGCTCACCTCGTAACCCCGGCGCCTGTAAATCAGGTCGTTTCCGAGCAGTAAACGAGCGTCTTCTTGGCCGCCCATCGGCTTCGACGCCGGCCTATAGAACGCGTGCGCGCGCACCAGCCGCTATCAGATTTCTACCGGCTCGACGGGTGAAGTCCGAGGGACGTTTTGCGGTATGGAGTCGCAGCGCAGAGGACGGCGTTGCTTGCCAGGACCCCAGTTGCTCATTTCGTACGTTTATCGATTATTAAGGCGTCCGCTGATGCCATTCGAAGTGCCTGCGCACGTTAGTCTAACATAGTTATATCCGTCTCAGCTAGCAGTCTCGCTAAAATGGCAAAGTTTCACCTGGGGGCCGCCCTTCAACGCTGTGATAATGACTTCCCGAGCACCTAAATATGTTCAAAGCGTAGTTAAGAGGCCACGATATATAGAATGCGGGTCAAATGACCACGATAGAGACGATGATGTTGCAAGTCGTTTTAAAATGTCGCCAGGCCCTTACATATCACATTGTTCAACTGAATGGAAATACTGAGATAAGCGAACAAATAACAAAGCCAAATTTTTGGAACACTCTCCAATTGTAAAAGGAACACTCTCCAATTGTAAAATTGTAAATATACCACCCGACGCAAGAAAAACATTATTCCCTCCATGGGCACTACATTAAGTATGAAAGACATTTGTAATCTGCTAATAATTTTATGGCACAACGTGCAGAGCTGGGTATTCTCCACGAGCTGCAGTTAGCAACTGGTCCCCCCCCCCCCCTCCCCAGAAAAAAAAAATGATCCAGTTGCAAAGCTAGAAAAACAAAACAAAAACGTGAAGTAACATTGCAAATGAGCTCGCTGTGGAAGATTAGACCCTTTTAAACCAAACCAAACAAAACCAAATTAGAGACGAAGGTTGTTCTGTTAGTTACCCAAAGACAAGAGATCATAGTACTCAGTGCTGTCATATATTCATAAACTCATTGCATACTCCGGTGTTATTTCAATTTGTTCTATATGTATTTCCATGTTTTATTTTTGTGTTTTTCTCACTTCCCGTCTCTAATCCCTCTGGCCGGGAGTATAATACGATATATAAGTAAATTAAATGAAGTAATAATGCATGTGACGTTTCGGTTCAACTAGCGAAAATTCGGTAAAATTTACGCGGAATTCAGTTTCCTAAATTTGTTTTCAACTGAGACGTTTCAACACTCATCGTATGCACGCCGTAGCTACAGCTTGTTATTGAGTTTGGGTTAACATTCAGAGAGAGTTGAAAATTGAAAGGCAGGGCAGTGAAAACACGATGATGTTGGGATAAACAGCCCATTTATGCGTTTCGAAGTACACTGTTCTGCTATAGCTTACACTCGAGCGCATACCTGGAAGCACCAGCCATTCGCTTCCTGTTAGCTGTTATCATTGATTTGAAGTGGTTTTTCTATTAGGTAGGCTGGCAACTACGTGAATGACACAGACAAAACCGTGAGTTGGTGTCACGATAAAGTATATGTTCTTGTTACCGCGACGATTCAGCGGCAGTTTTATCACTTCCATCAACACGTATATGATGTGACGCTTCGCCCTTTCGGTCACCCGAGTGCGAGAACCCAACGATAACATGTCAGCCTAGTTTCGAAGTTAAACACACCAAACCCACCAAGTTAAATAGAACTGCTGCAAAAAGACACCGGTAGTGACTGCACGGTTTTCTTCATGCTCATTGAACAGGAAGTGGATGAAAGATCGGTCTCGCCTGAATGACAAGGAACAAACTGCGAACATTCGTTTCTTTGACAACCATGAACAGATCGCTTCTTCGGCAAATGGCAATGGTTCGCGTGGCAAAGCAAAGCACAAGGCGAGACCGCATCCATGCACGACGAAAGCGATCTGGAAAAGATTGGCTAATTTTTTCTTTCCTTGTCAAAATTTTCCGGAGATTATCTATAAGCTATGGCAAATAGTGACACATACGTTCTACCACATGATTTTAAAGAGCACATAGGTCCGAATTTTTGTCGATCGTTTCAGTCTTTGAACTTGAATGTATGATCTAGTAGAAATAAGGAATCTGACCTCGGCTTACTCTTAGACCAAATAGGCATGCCACTCGACACTGCACTGCTCACAGAAACATATGATCAACAGATGAAAGTAATATATGCCGACTACCCGGCTATAAAACCTACTGTCTCAATCGAGTTCATCGTGGTGGTGGTGTATGTATATTGGTCAAGAATGAATTTAATTGTGAACTGCTGCCAAATGTTTCCTTTTTGACAGATGATTGTGAGCTTCTGACAATTCGTTTGCAAAATAAAATCATTGCAGTTTGCTATCGCCCTCCAAGTTGTTCGTTAGATTCATTTTTAACACATTTAGAAACACTTTTTGAGTTCGTTATTCACGAGCGTGTCAATTTTATTTGTGCTGGTGATCTAAACATTGATATGCTAGAAGGTGATTCTGCAAAACTGAAACTGAAAGTTCTTCTTAAGGTGCACTGTTTACAAAATGTAATTACCTTGCCAACTAGAGTGATGGAGTGGTCAACAACATTAATTGACGTCTTTATTACTAATATCAGTACAGAAAACCTTAAAGCGGGCGCTTTAGCTAGTGACCTCAATGATCACTTTCCGATTTTCATATGTTCCAAGGGACACATACGCCCCAAATTATGTCAGGCAACCTATTCCGTGCAAAGAGTCACAGAACACAATTTGTAACTTTTTCGCGAAAACGTTGCGCAGGCCCCCTGGAATTCCAAAAATGAGGTTGTAGATGACGCGCGCCAAGAGTTTATGGCAATACTCAAGCCGTTGTAAGCAGCTAGTTTCCGTTATCAGCAAGTTAAACGCAATAGGAAAACTCGCAAACCATGGGTCAGCAATGAGTTAGCGAAAAGATTAGAGAATAAAAATAAATTATACCACAAGTTCATCACTAGCAAAGACGCTAATATCTTTCGGGAATTCAAAGTGTATCGGAATCGACTTGATAAAGACTTAAAGAGAGCTAGACATCACTACTTTACAAACGTATTCAGCTCGGCGGCTGGTTGTTTTGATATGCTATGGAAAAGGTTGAAATCTGTGTTGAATCACAACTCTAACGATAATACTGATAAGTTAAAATTAGAGGACGGGGAAATATCGGGCAAGGAACTAGCAGATGCCTTTAATTCACATTTTAACACCATGACGGCTGGGGCAGTGGCGGGTGCAAACGTCGACACTATTCAGCGCAATGAAAGTTTGATGTTTGTTAAACCTACAAATGAAAATGAAATAATGTCTGTAATTGGAAATATTAAGAACAGTAATGCTAAAGATATTGACGACATCCAAATAAAGCTTATTAAGTATGTATCCGACCTTATTGCACCTTGCATAGTTTACATTTTTAATCTTTATCTTGTCCAGGGCTGTTTTCCTTCCAAAATGCAGGTTGCACGAATCAGAGTCCTCCATAAGAAAGGTGATAAAAACGACATGGGTAATTATAGACCAGTTTCCATACTGCCAATATTTTCCAACGTCTTAGAAAAGGTACCTTTAATACGATTTGTAGACTTCGAACGTAAATATAATATTTTGGCCAAGACACAATTCGGCTTTCGGAAAGGGCTTGGTACTGAACGCTGTTAGCACAAAAGGAATTAATTCTCAATGCACTGGAAGGTGGTAAACTGGTTTGGCAATATTTGTTGATTTCACAAAAGCATTTGACTACATAAATCATGTTATTCTTAGAACAAAACTTGAACATTACGGTTTCCGAGGAAAAGCTGAATGTCTCGTTGAGTCCTACTTGCGGCAGAGAACGCAAATAGTAAATATCGGTGATTCATTTGCTTATCTCTTGAGGGTTTCTTGTGGGGTACCACCGGAAAGCATTCTCGGACCCTTACGTTTTAATATGTATATTAACGACATCATAATCATTGCACCCGCCGCCACATTTATTATTTATGCTGATGACACCAGCAATTTTTTTTTTCTTTGGAACACGATTGAGGAATTAACGAACGACGCAAACAATACGCTGCAGAGACTGAATCTCTGGGCACAACAAAATGCTTTAAAAATTAACACAAGTAAAACAAAAGCAATGAAATTTAGAAGCAAAAACATAAATACTACTCTGGAACAACCAATATTATTTAATTTCACTTCTATTGGTGTATCTAGCTTTAAGACCCTAAGTGTTACCTTCCAAGATACGTTGTCTTGAGAGGTACATATAGCTAATATAGCGGCCAAATTATCTCAGGTAATTTGGCCGCTATATTAGCTAAATACTAAATAGCTAAACCGCCAAATACTGTCACGAACTGTTGTGCTACTTATATACAACACCCTAAGTTTTCTTCCAGGCTTAACTACTGTATTTTAGTCCTACAGAAAAGGTTCTTACGAATTATTGAAAATGTTCCATGCTATTTCCATACACATCACTTATTCGAGAAGTATAATGTGCTGCGGATTAATGAACTATATAATTACCGACTGTGTAAAGCATATAAGCAAGAATTGGGAAAATTAGAAAGAACTGCTTCAGCTTACACAACACGATATAAAGAGTCCGGGAAAGTGAAAACATACAGGACTACATACGAGCAACAAATGCTGCAAAACATACTACCTAGATTGTTAAACTGTATTGTATTCAATTCAGTTTATTTTCCGTCAAAGCGGCAGGGACTCGAACAAAAGTGAAAAACACTTCACTTGACGAGGTCAAGCTCTTGTGTACAAGGCATACAGCGGTCGTACAATACAGCATACAGCGGTCGCAAATGTTTACATAAGCAGTGCATAATTATGCAGGACAACTCTTTATAGAAAAGTTAATATGCAAGGACATTGCCTGAACTGAAGCAAACATAATAGAATAAGAAAGCTAAATTTGCATGTTAAAAAAATGCTCAATCAGTTTAATGAACACAATACATAGTATCGACAAAAAGAAAAGGAAAAAGAAATCATCATCATCATTATACAA
This sequence comes from Amblyomma maculatum, assembly GCF_055883805.1. Lineage (NCBI taxonomy): Eukaryota > Metazoa > Arthropoda > Arachnida > Ixodida > Ixodidae > Amblyomma > Amblyomma maculatum. The sequence goes on along the minus strand of NC_139350.1, from coordinate 1,317,324 downwards.
TGCTTAACGAAGGTACCATCTCTCTTATGATGCAAAAAAAGTCTTCAACGTTGACATACTAACATTTTCTACATTTATATTGTGAGTGTGGAGATTATTAAGTAACGATGGAAGTGAGAATTCCGACGTTTGACGGCTAAAGGTTGTGCGTAAAAAAGGAACTTTCCAAATTTCTGGTGACCGCGATGTAAGCCTACCCTCCCTTAATCTTAAATTTGCAATGGATGTGATAAGGGCCTCATTGTTATGTAGACCTTGCTTATACATTCTGGCTAAGGTGAAAGAGTAAAGATTATGTATGGGAAGTATTTTAAACTCCGTGAAAAGGCTTCTGGTGTGTGTATTTGGTTCTGCACCTGCAATGAGTCGAACGGCTTTCTTTTGTAGAATGAGAATTTGATTTAAATTTGTGAATGTAGTGTTATCCCAAACAAGAAAACAGTAATTTACATTGGACATAAATAACGAATTAAATACAAATGAAGTTTAACAGCAAGCGGTAAGAAATATTTGAATTTAGCTAGTATACCCGTGGTCCTTGAAATCCGAGAAATCACGTTATTAGCATGGACATCCCAGAACATATGTTTATGGAAATATACACCAAGTGTTTTAATTGTATCAACCACCTCTATTGTTGAGTGACCAATAGATAGGTTTATACCCTTTGTCGTTGTAGACTGTCTTGGGGTGAAAATTACTGCCTTAAGTTTTTTGCAGTTTAGTTGTAGGGAATTTGATGTGCTTCATAAATATAAATCGCTGAGAGTTTTGTTTATGTCATTTTCTAGGCAATCGTAACTGTGACTACAAAACAACAAGATGGCGTCATCGGCATATATGACAAACTTTGCAACCGAGGTGATGCTTGTTATATCATTAATATAAAAATTATATAGTGAAGGTCCCAGGATGCTTCCTTGAGGTACTCCTGTCGTAACTGTGTTATAGTTCGATAAGTATTTGCATATTGCTACACATTGCTTTCGATTTTGCAAGTATGATGTCATTAATGCTAATGGAATTCCCCGCATGCCATATAATTCTAACTTCCTTAATAGTGTTAGGTGACTGAGACTGTCGAATGCTTTAGAAAAATCAATGTAAAGGCCCGCTGCAATTTTCTTGTCTTAAAAGGCTTTCAGGATTATTTCTTTTTGCGTTAAAAGAGCAAGCTCTGTCTACCTGCCTTTACGAAATCCAAACTTAGATGCACTAATAAGATCATGCTCATTTGCAAAATTTGTTATTCTCAAGTGTATTATCTTTTCTAAGCCTTTTGAGAATACCGGCGAAATCGAATGGGGCGGTAATTAGAAAATAAAATTTTTTCACCTGATTTAAATGCTGCTATAACTTTGAATATTTGCATTCTGTCCGGAAAGATACCACGGGAGAGGGCGAGATTGTATATATGTGTAAGCTGTGGTAAAATTAAGTCAAGAACATATTCAACAGGAATTATTTGAATATTGTCAATGTCGGTAACACGGTTATTTCTGAGCGATATAAACACTGCGTAGATTTCGCTTTCGCCCGTCGGTTCCAAAAAAAGTGCGTTTGAATTTCTACTCACACGGCTTTGTGTTTCAGGATTATGAGAACTTGATACCAAATTACAAAAAAAAAAAACAAAAAATTTACTAAATGCTTCGGCTAAATCTTTATCACGCAGTATTTCGCTGTTCACTGTTATTTCAGTGAGGTTCCTGTCGGCAGGGAAACGATTTAATAATATATTTATTTTGTTCCACATTACTTCAGGTTTTTTGTTGCAGCCGAGTTAAAAAACATTATATAAATATTTACGCTTTTGATTTCTTAGGAAAGCATTTGTTGTTTCTATGTTTCTTAAACTTGTTCCAGTCATTTGGATCACGTGTGGTTAGGGAATGCGTAAATAATTTGTCTTTCTTTTTTATCATGTTAATGCATTCTTTCGTGATCCAAGGCTTGCGAGATTTTTTTAGCTTTTTTAATTAGAATCAAAGGAAAAGATTGAGAATATGCAGATGTGAAGAGTTTGAGAAACTTGTTATACGCGTAATTTACAGAGTTCAGTTCATAAACGTTATCCCAGCTTGTCTCCATTATTTTCCTCCGAAAATTATTTAACGTTCGTTCATTGATGTTTTGCTTTTCGCACCGGTCTTCAGTTTCTGTATCAGAATGAGTTAATGACAATTTTGTGAACATGTAGATAGGTAGGTGGTCACTTATAGTTGTAGCGCACACGCCTGCGGAAACCTCGTGGATAGGTAAATTTGTAATGAACAGGTCTATTGAAGTATTCGTGCTTATTGCCAGTGCGGGTTTCTGTTTGTATGAAATTTCTAGTGTAGTTTGAAATTTACGTTGAGCTGTTGAGTGACTTAAAAGATCAATATGGAAGTCATCTCCTAAATATAGCGTCAGACCTTTTTCTTTTGTGTACCATAGCAGTCTTTCCAAGCTAACAAAAAAGTTTTCTATATTGCCATCAGGAGGGCGATAGACAACAGCAAAAAGGTTTCTGGAGCTGATAGCAGCAAGATATTCAATGTGTTCAGTGATAAAACAGAACTCTTCAAGTAAATCGCAATTTAGATTTTTCTACACATTAAGCAATAACCACCACCACGCTTATTATCTCTGTTTAAAAGATAGGTTTTATATCTTTTATACGTCATGACGTCACTATCGCTGGAATACCAAGTCTCCGTCAACATTATGACATCAAAAGCAAAAGTAAAACTTTCTAGAAGAATATGCAACTGATCTTCCTTATTTACTGCGGATCTTATATTTAAATGGAAGCACTTAAGAGCAATTATCTTTTCAGAAATAAAAATGTTATTGATATCCCACGGCTGTAATGCCATTCTGAACAAAAATGAAAACTGGGTGCAAGTTCAGTGTGGGTTTAGACAATTAACTGCCTGTCACGCTCCCATCATACATTGACGACGTTAGCCCGTTCATCTTTTCGAGAAAACATTTTGCCATCCCTGGTCCACGCGAACTTCCACTGGCATTCCTTCATCCTTGCTACAGTCAGTTCCAGAAGTCGCTTCATTACGGGACATAAGTGCCCATTTATGTAAATGTGTGTATACTGTCGCAGTTTTCGTCAAGGTCTTTCATGGAAACATGTGTTTTCCTTGCTTTAAGAAGCGAGGCATTTCTTTTAGATCGGTTCTTAAATTGTACAATTATGTTCTCAGAGGACTCCTTGCGAGTTTTCACTCTGTGACACAGTTCAATGCCTTCTTGTGTCACTGGTTCATTCAGGACATTTCCAATTTCACTGAGAATCTTTATCAGGTCTTCACTGTCCACCTTGTCAACGCCTTTGGTTTCAATGTTTCGATTCCTTGCGTATTGCTCACTAGCTGTGATTCTGGTTTCATGCTCTTCAAGTTGCTTTTTTGCCTTCTCACACTCGTCTGCAAGTGTTTCATTTGCTTTCTTTAGTGCTTCGTCTTCTGTCTCAAGCTGCTCGTTCTTGCTTTTCGCTGTCTCATACTCTTGGTTAATAAACTCTGGGCTATCCTTGAGTTCCCTCAGCCTTAACCTGAACTCTTTACTTTTCCTTTTCATTTCTTCTCTCATCCCATGCTTTGTTAGACATAATGGAGCAGTTCAGAGAAATAACTCAAGTTACCGACATTCTAGTGGAAATCAAGAAGAAGAAATGGACATGGGCAGGACATGTAGTGCGAAGAGAGGATAACTGATGGTCGCTGAGGGTAACAAACTGGATTTCAAGGGAAGGAAAGCGTAGCAGGGGGCGGCAGGACGTTAGGTGGGCGGATGAGATTAAGAAGTTCGCAGGGGTCAAGTGGATGCAGCTAACACAGAACCGGGTTAAGTGGAGAGATATGGGAGAGGCCTTCGCCGTGCAGTGGGTATAATCAGGCTGATGATGATGATGATGAGCAGTTCAACGAAAACAATAATAAACACAGGAAATGCACTGTTGGCAGCAGCAAGGCAGTAAAAAAAAAAGAAAAGGAAAAAAAAAACAAGTCACAATACAGACCTTATGAAACTTTCCAATAAAGCTCTGCGTAGCTTTTTTCGAATCTGATTCCATGCCACTGTTTAAGTAAGCGCCGTTGCTCGGCCTGAACATTTCTGCAATATGTGTGAACTCGTTGTTTTAAATCATTTGTATAAAATTAACGATGCATCATGATGTTACATTCCTTAATTTTGTGCTATGATTGTCATGAAATCTGCTTCCTTATGGTGTCAATGTTTCTGCAGTTGTTTTGATCTCTTTTTTAAGTGTATATATAACCCGTTTTTATGTTGTAACCAAAGTATATGATGTACAGACGCCAAGCCGATGACTGTGCTCCTCAAATGAAAACCGGTGGTGTGAGGCTTTGTCAAGCTGTCCTTGTGGCAGCTTCTTCTTCCCGCCTCCTGTATCATGTACACTGTACTTGGTGCAAATAAACTTCAATTCAAACTTCAAACGATCCAGTTGCGTTTCGTCAGCCGGTTGTCTTATTTCTGCTAGTTAGTTATTGCCGATGGGAATACCTTTTACAATCAAAACTCCAAGTTCATTTAATGCCTTTATATGCTCAAAGTGACAATGAACCAATCGAGATTGCCACAATAAATTACTAAAATACTAAGTCATTGATTTGTATTTAATGCTTTTCGCTGAAAAAGAAAACCGAAACTGGGACTCCGAGATAAACAACGAAGAAAGTTCATGCACGTTTCAAAAGAAAGAAACCGATAAATCTAACCCTCAGATATAATCAATGATCGTTTAGCGTTTAATGGTACTCGTGGTGTTCTTAATGTTCTTGGTGCTTCACTCTTAGTGTTCTTATGGCGTCTCTCTTGGAGAGGGCGCAAGGTCTATAGTTACACGCCTCCACGTGGAAAAGTTCAATACACTGCCTCTATACAGCGCGGTCATATTAGGCTAGCTGAAACGTTCATAGTATAGGAGAATATGGCAGTCAATAAAAACGAGAAAATCATGCGATACACATAACGGGCACAGTTGAACGCTGACGGTTTAATAAAAATATTTTCAAACAATTAAACGAACCGAGAATGGACAGAAAACATCGGGTGGGACCGCTGTAACTTTTTCTTTGGTAAATACCGCTACGAAAACGGCCATCAAAAGGACACTCCACGATGCAATAAAGGCGTACATGGGGGGTATTTTTGTTGTATTTACTTCTTTATTAAAAACGACTAACAAGCAACGCCTGCATAACTAGATACCAAAGAATATTTATCGCAAGATGCCTCGCGGCGGAAAATAGGTGTCAAGAGCGCTCCTACTCCTTCAATCGTTCTTAGCAATAATCGCATCCAGCCCCTACCGCAATCATTTCTCTATTTAATTAGAACAGCTCCGATCTGTATTTCATCTCTGATAGAGTCAACAATGTAAAAAAAAAAACTGATTCGATAGTAACAGTTCTTTTTTGTGCGCGCTGTGCAATGAATGAGCAGATATTCGTTTCCTTCTTTGCATTGATCCATTCGCGCACCAGTCTGGAGAGGTGGCAGCCAAGCTGACCATGGTCCGCGCCTGGGCGAGCACCAGCACCGGCCGCCGGATTCAAAGAACCAGCCAGGAATCTTTTGGCTTCAGTAGAGAAGGGATTCGGAAAAACTACGGGGAAGTCAGAGCGACCAAAGAAAAGGCGAGGACGACCCCGAGCGCAGAGAATTAATGGTGAGCGGATGGATGGTCGACCGGCAAAGACCATAGAGATCGAGGTCAGGGTCGGGTGCGGAGAGGAGAGGCGACATTCTTATCGGAAGTTGCGTACCACATTTGTGTAGACGGATGGCAGGGAATGAATTCTGTCTTTTGTAATTAATGTGGCCCGGCTTAAGAGGAGGAGAAAACATTTGTGACGAAAAGAACCTGCTGTTTAGCCGGCCATTTTCTCCTGGTATTCTAATGTCACTAAAGCCAAACTATCTGACGTCATTCTGAGGCTACCACCTAGCATTCAAAAAAAGGATGCGATTGCCAGAAAAACGACGAAGCCTAGGTATAGTTCAAAAGACGGTCCGAATATCGGGAAGCTCTAAATGCGTACTAAGAAAAGCTGCGCACTCTGCTCTTCAGTGCCCTGCTAAAATTCAGGCTTTGTAGCGGAGTTGCAAAAGGTTTTGAAACTCGAAGTTGGCTTCTTGTACTCCATAATTGATGGCGTAATTGGTTGGAAAGTTAATTGGTATCGTTCAAATAGCGCCCAATATCTATGGGTCATCGATAAGCTAATCACTGGGGATGGTTCGGAGAGAGTTGAATGTAATAAAGGTTCAAAAGGTATGTGTTGTCCCCTACAATTTCCTTTATACTACACTTACTATTCGTATTTGATTTTTTTTTTTCGGTTTGTGCACTTTCTTGGGTTTGTGCAGGTTACTTCCTACTCTCCTGTTCATTCTTTTTGCTGTGGTTATTAGGGTGCGTTTTGCAACGAGTTGAATAGGGTGTCTCTCGTTTATATTTTTATAATCTGCAATAACGTTATTTGACGGTCGTAATAGGAACATTTCAGCTACTTTCTTCGCATGCTGTCGCTGCCTTATCTACCTAGTGTCATTTTATTTGCAAAGGTGTTCTGAGTTCCTCGCGTTGGTTGTCCATGGTGCATGCATATGACCGTGTTGTATTATTCTGATCTGCTAATTAATAGGACTGTTTCCAAGAAGAATTAAAATTTATGATGAACTATCCTGCAATGTTTTGGACCACTGTGGGCTACACAATGTTGAACATATCACCGAAATGATCGAAGTCATGAATGATATTTTTGCCCACATTTTAAATGTAATTTTCAATACTGGCGGGTTTCTGGAATTAAAACGAAGCTAAGTGATTCCAGTATATATATATATATATATATATATATATATATATATATATATATATATATATATAAACTTTAAATAACTGCACACCCATATCAATGCTTATAAATTGATAGAAAAACTAATTGTGAACCGTCTGTCTAATTACGTAAACCAATTTTATCGATTAACAGCTAGGCAGTTCGGCTTTCACTAGCGATATTCTACTAATTCGGCCTTAATAGCATTTACTTGCAAATTTAAAATAGAAATTGATGATAAAAAACTTGTTGGATCAGTCCTTATTGTCTTCACTAAAGCATTTGACACCATTCATCGTGACATTCTTTTCAGCAAACTTGCTTTATATTGCGTAAACGTCCTGCCCTGAAATTCATAAGATGTTATTTATTGAACCGAGAGCAAGTAATGGTCAATATCGTCAGTTCGTTCCGAATCAGAATCATTATAATAGGTGTTTTCCAAGGCTCCCTCCTGGGTCCTCTTTTATTTCTAATTTATATTAATTATTTACCATTTTTCTTTTTCACCTTCATCGCAATGTATCTTGTGTGCAGGCGACACGACGGTGTTTACCATTGACATAATGATATCAACGCATTAACCGACAAACTGAAACAAGATTTAGTTAATTTAAATGTATGGTACCAAAATAAAAAACAACTGATAATAAATCCTTCCAAGAGCAAGTGTATAGTTTTCCGCTGACGAAACAAGATTTGAGACAACATAACTGCAGCTTTAATTAGTTCTCATGAAATTCATTAAAGCGATTATTGCCCGTTCTATAGGTATTGAGCTTGGCTCATTTTTAAAGTTCACTAATCAGATTCGGCAAATTAAAAAAAAAAAAGACTCCACATGGCTTCTTACGGATTCTTCTAAAAGCACTTAACTATTTCAGCACCCCAACACTATAGTCACGCTTTATTATGCCTTCATCCGCAGTCATCTCAATTACCTCCTGGGGATTTACGTATCGCACTCATCTATCGCCTCTTGAGCGCATGCAGAGCTCTCCGATTCATTACAAATAGTCATTGTCATTCTCATGTGTCTCCACTTTTCAAGAATTCCATACTATTAAAATTATATTGCTAATTAAATTCAACTTGGGCACCACTTCGTTTCTGTTTGTTTTCAACAGTAATTTGCTCTATATTATCTTTAAACTAGCCTTCATAATCAAAATAGCACGCGTTTTTCCTTACACGACAACGTTTTACTACCTAAAGTGTGCATAACTACGGTAAACAGAGAGTTGGACTTGCAGCAATTAACCATTGGAATAGTCTGCCGTTCATCGTTAAATACTCATCGCTCTATACCACATCCAAACAGTAGATATGTTCTTTCATTTGTACTCAAATCTAGCCCTTTGATCCCCCCCCCCCCCTTTTATTTTTGTAAATCTTATAATACAGTTGTGGGAGTATTTCATTGCTGTTAATATTGCAGTTTTATGTGACCTTCTCTGCTGTTCTACTGATGTTTATATTGGTAAGTTTGATTATTGCTTGTTATTTCGACGTATTTGACCCACATTTCTTTCAATGCTGATGTTTACTAATGTCATGAATATTTTCGCACGAGGTCACACTTCCACTCACCGCTTCTGTAATCCTTCTGTAATCGGTACTTCTTTGCGTTTTGTTAATTTAAAGAAAATAAACTTGAAGCATCAAAGGTAGCTAAACTGAGCCACAGATCAGAACGGCAAATGCTAGATGCATGTTCTATGAAGGCCGGATGAACGAGCGGTGTGCAAAACATTTGCGATTGGGGTTTGAGCTTGATGAGGCCTAGTTTCTGTTTTTTGCTTTCCATGCATTGTTTCCGGCGTGATTATCTGTGTTTAAGTATTGTAAATAATACCTCAAGATACTTTAAAAGGCACAAAATTGAGTTGTATTAAGCAATGAGATTTGCGTGTTTTAACCACTGTTTTGGACGGACATGTCCCTTTACGATTTTTTTTACATTAATTTACATCTCCAATACAGCGTCATTCACTTCGTTTGTTAAACGCAGGTTACTCATGTCGCTGGTGCTTGATATTTCACTATATATTCCGCAGTCATCTGAAAATAATCAAATTGTCACATACATATTAGTGTCTATGTATTTCATGTAAATAAAAGCAGAAATGGGCCCGACACTGACCCTTTTGTTACGTCTAATAGGATGTGTGTACAGCTTGAGATGTGATTTTCCATTTGGACGAAGTGATAACGATTGATTATGAACTCTTCAACCATTGCATTGTTTCATGAAGAATTTACGAGATATGAGCAGTGCAATAAGATTCTCTTGAAAAACTGACAAACGTACAGTGATGACCGCTGCGAACGATGGCTTGAGATATCTTGCAATTTCGTTTGTTGTTTTCTTCATTTCATACTCCTCATCATATTCCAAGCGGAATAAATGCAGAAGTAATTCAAGCAGTTAGGCTTAAGAAATGAGATATTTTTGAAAGACGAGCTGACTTATATAATACGGTGTGTGTCCTCTCGTTCTCAGTCCCTCGTCTTCTGTGCGCTACAGCTTGGAAGTATATTTTTCCATCTTGCGGTAATTTGTAGCTGAGTTTAGTGAGAAAGGCGTCTAAGTGCTTGGAAGACGATTTTCAGAAACTTAGACTTCCAATCATCTATCACCATGCGTACATGAATTGCCGAACTGTTAATGAAATACAGTCGTGCCTCGTCAAAATGGACACTTTCGTTTCCGCACAAAACTGTCCATAAAGCGAATCGTCCGTAATAACGGATCGGAATATTTCTGAAACAAAAAAAGAAAGCAACCTTTAAAGATAAGGCCTACTTTAAAGCATAATGTAGGCCAGCGAAGTTGGTATGCATTCGGGGCTACAAGAACATATCCGAGTCACCGCGTTTATGCTTCAAATGCGGTGCAGTTGAAAATATTGTGATGCAGTTTCACATTGTTCTCGATGGCGTTCCATTAATAAATTACTCAATTTCTATTTTTTATCGCCCACGAACCGCTGCTACGTATCAGCGTTCAGTAGGTTGAAAGTTGCTGAATCCAGTTTCCTGCAAGGTGCAAGTTGCTGTCAGAGTTTTGTTGAAATGAATTCATGTACAAAACAAAAATCCTAAGGCGCATCAATTGCGCAACTTCGCAGTGTAAAATATGATACCGCAAGTGAAAAGCACAATTATTCAGTCATTGGCACTACGTTTATGTGGTGCCTGTCTAGAACAAAGATTATCGACGCAGTGTAAAGATTCGGTTTTCATGACTGTCCGCGACAAAAATACATGGACCCTAATGATATCTGTGCATTTTCTCCTTGTCCATTGTCCGGACAGCGAGTTTCTATATTAACGAGACGTAAATTTATGTAAAAATTTTGGTTCCCAGAAAATCTGTGCATATCCATATTAACGGAGGTCGTATTAACGAGGCACGACTGTAATGAAATATAGGAATAGTAACCGATTAGCTTTACCAATTTCGCACTTACCCCTCCGGGGCCTTGACTTCTTCCGGCCGTTCTTGGATTGCACGAGATAACCGTGCGGCGTAATTACCGCAGGTGTGCAAGAAATCATGCTTGGTAGCGACAAAGAACACTATACTAGCATTTCGCACGTCCCCGACTGCCCGATATCGTCTACTTTTGCTTTCTTAGCTCTATTTCTGATTGTCATAAATAAGTTTAAGGTTGACAATGGCTCTACGTAGTACTGAAACAGCTAGCACAGCAAACAGTATTGTGTTGGGAGTGCAGCATTTCTCGCAAAGAGCAACAACGCCACTGAAGGGAAGGACGGCTTTGTAATAGAATTACACGTTGGTGCTTCTGGGGTAGATTTATCTGCCTGCTGCCGCGCTGTACCGCATGTTAGCGGACTTATGGCGACGAATGAGGCGACTAATCTCTTCTTCATTTTAACCTCAAGTCTCTCAATCTACTCCCCTCCTCTTTTCCAGCGTCCAATACGCACTGCGACAAAATGCACCATACGCTGACTGCAATCGAGCCTAACCTCCTCCTCTACAAAGTAGCATCTCAAGTACCATGCGGCGCTCAGAAGGTACTTTACAATGCCTTAAAGCAAAAACAAGCGTGCAATTGCGTCTAAAATGAACCAACTAGGCCGACAAGTTTTATTGTGCAACCAATGCCCATGAAAATTGGGAGTCGCCGTCTACGCAGACTGCGCTGCTTCGTTGCTCTCTTTTCCTCCGTTTCATTGCTCAAGCGACCTACGCCTCCGTGTGGCCTTCGCTGGTTCCAGGGGCTTACCGCGTGGCAGAGTCCGGGAGAGCGGTCACGGTGGTGGCGTCATCGCTGCTAAAGCACGGCTTGAACAAGTCGTTTATGGCGATGCGCCGAGATGGCCGTCACTGATAGACCTCCGGAGCCCCTTGGGCGAGCGACCGTCGGGCCCTTTTATGGGATTGCGTGCAGGGGTCAGGCGAAGTGCCGAACTGCGCTGTTGTGGAACGCGCGACTGCCCGGCTCTTCTTGGGCATTTTCGTGCAGCCGCGGCAGCAGAAACCTCCGCCGATTGACCGAGTCGTCCCTTGTCTGATAATGTCATCACGAGCTGGAAAGTCACGCAAGGATGCCGCATCCTCCGTCTAAGGTGTCTACTAGTTCATGCTAGCGTGAGTGAGCTTTTCTGCCTGTAAACTGTGTATAGATCGTTCATTTCTCAGGGGCGAGTGCCAGAGTTGAAACGAGTATTGTCTAGATAAAACCATGGCACCTCCTCGCCTATCTTGACAGTATGCTCTGCCTGTATACAGCGTAACCAAGGCGCAAACGTAACATGCCGTTGTTGCTGCCCACAATTATTCGCCTCTCGACAACTTCTTCAAGCCGTGTGAAACCAGCGATGTTTGGTTTGTCCCGTAAGGGTGTGCTGATAACATCCGGGCTTCACTCATCACAGTGCGAAGCAGTCGCTGCTAGAATTGAGGAGCTATGCAACATTAGGGTCATCGTCATTATTGTTCAAATGGTTAACTCAGAACAGGCTTCATTTATATTGTCCATATGTTCTGCCTCAATTCCGATTGAAGCCAATAGTAGAGCCATTCAGGCAGCCTTCTGTTTTCGAAACACTCTGCGCAAACTTTTATAATCGACGGAAACTGCATTGAAGGCCATGAAAATACCTTCCTTCTACATCTTCGTGCCGAAACCTGAGATGGTTAACCGGAATTTAGCCATCGAACTCCAGTGAAGAAGCGGAGGCCCTTAACGACACATCATGAAACGCGTGAAAATGAAGTTCATCACCCAGCGCGTTGCGCGTTACGCACGCCCAGCTCTGCAAGGAGGCAAGCCAAGATCGGACGCTGGTAACCTTCTTGCCTAAAAACTGCATCACGCATGCCTAGAGATGTTAACGATGGTCTGCACTCATTCAATCAGAAGCTTGGGGAGTTACTCCCCTTCGACGACGCGGAAGACTTCGCATATCTGGGCTCCAGTTTCAGGACACTGCCATAGATGTTTTTACGCTCATCCGACCTCACATGCATGGCCTTAAAGGCGCCCACTCCTGCTTCAGCCAGACGTTTCATCAAGGAGAGGTAGAGCTGCCGGTAGCATTCCATCCTCCTCAACAAACGCCACTGGATCGAAGGAGATTCTGCAGACTAGAACGTGAGTCAGCCTCAGTGCAAGGTCGTTATAAATGATTCGCTGAAGGCGGCAAACATGACTGCTAGATGGTTGCAAAGTGCAGTTCATGCTGGAAAAACAAAGCTGCCATTCAGCAGTCATTTTTGTTTTGAAAGGTAGAAGCTACGAGACTTGTTTACACAGCACTCAACAGCGTAACGTGTAGCGTGAAAGAATTTCATGCAATCTTTCCAGAACAGCCACCCACCGAGCATAAATTTTGGCCGCTGTCCAAAGAATCACTTTGAGACTTGAGCCAGCGCTTAGTGAGCCACCGTTCGACCTAAATGTGGTGCGTGTCATCGAGCTCGAAAAGAAGCGAATTCAAATGGCCGCCGTCTTTATATCGATGACCAACTTCTCGTTACGCGAGCCACCTTCCAAGGCATCACTGAAGGAAGCCCGTTACACCGAGATATCATGCAGAGTCATATGCTTGAGTGATTAACTTTGCCTCTAGGCGATGCCAGCAGTCGCCGAGGAGCGGCTGCCACACTGTTCTGCACACATTCGGAAGTATAGGCATCTGAATGAGGGGCCGGCTTAGAGAAGGATTTGCCAGACTATTTAAAAGTTCTATAGAAAGGGTGTAAAGGTGCCTGATTCGATCCCCAGTTTTGAAAGAGGAAGAAACACAATCCGCATCTAGCTGCGTAGTACCCCGGCCTTCCATATGGCGATTAGTTCCCGTTAGCGTTCCCCCGGTCCTAATCGTCTTCTTCTGCTTCCAATTTTCAACAATGACAGCGCCACCTGCCTCTAGATTCGCCTGATGTGTTTGAGAGCCGGAACAGTGCCGGATATAGAGTCGAGACAACAGCTTATCTTAGAGGACGATCGGTCCTCTTCTGAGGAGAGTCCCTGGTATGTATAGTGCCCATTATGCTACTACTGCTGAATTAATAAAAAGAGAGCAAACAGCCGCTGACACAAAGGAAAGCACAGGGGATTTATTTTGTTGTGTTGATGAAATTCAATAAATAAATAACCGGGAAGATAACTGACTGGAAAGTAGAAGAAAAAACAACCCGTTCCCTGGTTAAGTGACGTCGGCGGATCCGGTGGGCAAATATACGGTAGCCCAGGGGCAACGCTATCATAGTTTGCACTAGCCAACCTTGGCTGCAACATTTTGCTCGGCTCCCGCAACCTCCCATAGCCATCCGGAACGCACACGTTGCGGACAATGTGGTGAACGGCAGCGTTGGAATCCTGAAGCACAATCGCGTGGCTCAAATGCACCTGGAAGAGGGTGCTGCGGGTGGCCACTCTACTGCAAGTGGCAAAGGCCATCTAAGGAGCACAATATTTATTTTGGCCTAAGGCAAACATCCACGACCATACCGGCCAACTACCAGGCGCGGCTGACAGTAATTAAGCGAAGTGCCACCGGCAGCCTGCCACCTGTCGCGGCTAGCAGGTAACAAAGTAATAAATTGGAAATCCTCACTACATATTTAGGGAGAGTGTGAGGGGTTAAGGTTGGCATAGTTGCAAGTGGTTATGACAAGAACGGAGACATGCGCGAATCGAAAGGTGACTGCGCCCCAGGGGCAGAACCCGAAGTGTGGCTACCGTGGAAAGAGGCTGCTGGATGGATGGATGGAATATAGGAGCGTCCCCTTTGAAACGGGGTGGTAGCAGTAGCTATCATGCTCATTTTTCTCCCTATATCTTAATTATTGATTTAGATTAATTAACTATACCATCGTTCTATTTACTAAATTTTTGTTTCTACATTACTAACATTATGTTACTTCTCTGCTTTTAAGCCACCAATCTTCCAATAGTTTTTTGCTAGTTTACACCGCCGGTTTATTCACCCGCCCACTGGTATCTCTAAACCCCAAAGCTTCAGGAACAGTGACTGCGCCTGCATCAACTTCCGGATGGATACCATTACATTCGAGTATACCATGGTCAATTGTTTCACTGGAGTTACCACATACAACACATGAGTCATCTTCATTGTTCAATTTCTTTTTGTAGCTGCGTGTTCTAAGACACCCTGATCTAGCTTCAAAAAGTAGGGCACTGCCTCTTGAATTATCAAAGAAAGCTTCCTTCCTGATCTGCATTTTCTACTTTCGGTATAATTCCACACTCTGTTTCTTTTCCATCGAATTTATCCAATTTTTACCTTCTGTGGTTTTCACCTGTTGCTTAATGCTCTTTATTTCTCCATCCTTGTGACTAGCATACTTACTAGTTAGTTTCCTAGTTCATTTTCTCCATTGAGAGTCAACGCTTTTTAGGTATAGGTATTTAAATACTTTAGCTGCCCATCTGTTGCTGTCCAATTTCCTCAGGCGTTCCTCATATAATATTTTACTCTGAGCTTCCCGTACTTCGAAAGATGCCCAGCCCGAATGGTGCCGAATAGTGCGCCACCTGAAGGTGGACGAATAAGAAGAAGCTGAAGGATGACCGCTGTTAAAAGCAAGCATTACAAGAACGGAGGAAAGGGCGACAATGAAAGGCAGAGAAGCGAGACGCAGCTTGAGGAAGAGAGCAAGGCGTAAGGTGGAAAGACGGAGGAGGGTATGGCGGACACAGGCGAGAGGGAATAGCGCTCAGTTTGCGCCGCCTGGCGCCTAAAGCGCTTTAGTTGAAAATGAGCGCGCTGAAGAAAGACTTGTCACGACGCCCAGGCGCCGTACGCAAATATGTCGACGAAGCCCTTCCTGCCATTGGTTTGAGGACATCAGGTAACACATGGATAGACCTCGCCTTTCAGAACGGGGCGTTCGTTAGGGAAATGAAAAGCATGTTCCATTTCTCAAAATCACAAGCCTCCTTTGTAACAATCCAAAATTGGAATTTGGGAAAGAAGCCGCAGAATAAAAAATGGTCTGTTTGGAAAACGAGGCCAGTTTTTAAATGGGAACACACACACACACACACACACACACACACACACACACACACACACACACGCACGCACGCACGCACGCATATATATATATATATATATATATATATATATATATATATATATATATATATATATATATATATATATATATATATATATATATATATATATATATATATATATATATATATATAATATATTATATATAATTTACCTGAGCATGTGGCAAAAGTGGCATGCTGATTGCTGAAGCGCTGCGCTAATTTCACTTTGCCGAGTACCGTGATCGTGTGCATTTTGAAGAGCGTAAGGTCTTACTCATCACGTTTGCCGATTTCTGTCGGTTTTCGCGGGGCTCCACATTGCTCTCTAAGCTGAAGCGGTATTCATCATGGTGGTGTGCCACCTTGGCATTGCGAGTGAAACAGTAGCTGCAGGAGTACAATGTTGACACATAACGAATCGTCGTTACAGCAAGTTCATACCCGAATTTGGAACCTATAGAAGTAAACTTCAAACGTGCCTACCGCTCAGTGGGGAAACGCTTTGTACAATGATCTTCAATCGAACGCCTATAGGTAATGCGCTGAAATTTATATATTAATTTAAATATACCATTGCGCTAAAACTGTGGCCCTATGGATAGTGGTGTATAAGGATTATAGCTGTATTCGTGTGCGTTAACGCTGCAATTCTAAATCTACTCTCATTGTAGACGGTAGAGTTAAGGGCGCTGTGTCGCAGTCAGTGTGCGCGTTGTTGTCCGTTGTAACGCGAAAATCCACAATAATGTAAACGTGAAAAACGTCCTCTGTGTGTATGAAACTCGCTATTGCGGATTTTATGGTAGAGCCCCCCTGGCGTTGCATCGAACGCAAATAGCGCTTTCCGTAAAACGCGCGCATCAAGTCAGAAGCGGCGTTCGAGCTTACGGCTGACGTCATCGCTCGGCAGGTAAAAAGAGGAAAACAAAATATAAAGAATAAAGATGAGAACTGAGAAAACTAGCGTGTGAAACAGTATCGCGTCTGTATATCTTATTGACGGAGCTTAAGTGTCCTCCTATTATTGGCTGCAGGAGTCGCACCATCGAATTTTGGGTGTCCAAAATGATCAAAATTCGCGTTTGCAGGGGGTGCGTATCTGGCGAACGAGTGGTCATAGGCACATGCGGGTGGTATCAAATTATTCGTACCAGCAATATTTATGCGAAATGAGATTGCGATAGATAATAGCTTACGCTCTTGCATTTCAACGCTTATCGGCGGTGGCTGCATTTTTTCCCTCCTCGTTTATCATCTGACAAAATCTAGACAAGCGCTCAAGAGCACGAAAGGCCACGCTGTTTTACTCTTGTATTTTTTACAATTTTCTTATAATGATATTGAAAGCTCGGCGCATGCATGTCTGCGCATGTTATGCATGTGTTTACATGAATGTCCGGGCACGGTACATGTATACGGCCGTACGAATGCTCCAGGTGTTCGAAATGAATACCGCGCCCTCTAATAATTGTATAGCACCTTGCGCGACATTGAAAAAAGTTAGAAAGCGCATTCCACTGTATTTAGCCTGTGATATGGCAGCGAAGTGAGTACTTTTGATCTCTCATGCATTTGGCTGCGTTTCACTTTTCCTGCAGATGCGCTACTTTAGTTCAGTGCATTCTATTTAAATATTTAGTCCTCGAGGTAATTTTTAACAATTTCAGTTTATGCACCACGCATTACCTTAGCTCTGATACAATTTCGCAAATACAAATACCCGCCACATATTACAAACACTCGCAAGTGACCGCATTACGTGCATCCCGCCTGCATTGAAGCATACTGGTCTGTGATGCGCTCTTAGATCCCGTCCGGAACGCCGCGGGCTCTCGTTCTTCCGCATGCAGCCGAATGGTTCTTCTCTCAGCAGGTTTTCTTGCGCTCTCTAGCCGTCCCCGAAACGTTTTCCAAAGAACAGATGCTGATCATGCATGTGACCATTGTGGGCTACTACAACAGCCAGTCATGTGACACCTGGCTGCTTTCGGCGTGAACATGGATGCCATCCAATCGCATAAATTTTATGCCCTTTGTAGTTTTGTCTATTAGCGAGCGGACCGTATTCCGGTGGTGCTTGTCACATCGCTGGCCCATCGCTGCGTCCCCTCTTCGCAGACCGGGGAGGAGCGGAGCAGCCAGACGTCCCCTTAAAGCAAAGCGGTTTATTAGTACCGCTGTCAGCCGCGCTCCGCGCGCATTCGTTTTCCCCGGAGCTCGCTCATTACGGGAGGAGGCGCGAAGCCTCATAAAACGCCTAGGCGCAATAGATGGCCCCTGGCATGAATGAAGGCGCGCGCCAGATAAGTCGTCCGGCGGGAGCGCGCAGGGAAAACAAGCTCGACGGGGGTGTTTAAACAAGCAATTTTCCCCGCCGCGAAAGACTTGAGACCGCACCTCACCTCGCGCGAGCTATGCTCAGGCTCGACGGGGGTTAGTGTGCGTGGGGAGCTCGGGCGCGCCCCCTGTTAAACGTTTTCGCTGCCCCGCCGCTTCTGCCGAGAGGCGGCAAAAGAGAAATGCAGTGCCAGAAGAAGAAGACAGCGGAAAAAAAAAAAAAAAAAGAACGATCTGGAGCATCACGCTGCCACGAGAGAAACGAAAAGAAAGTGCTCCCAAAAAGGCCAAGATTTATGGCCTACCGCGAGGGGGCAATTTTCTTGCTTCTCTTTTGCGAGCGATCGCGTGAGACGCAGTGGGAAGCGGGGTGTTGCGGAGGTGGTTGAAGCGCAAGGATCCCCCTCGGCAGCAGCCGCGAAGAAATCCGGGAGGAGGACAGCGAGCCTGCTTTTTCTCCGAGACACTCGCGCTGACCCTGCTTCGCGCGTTCGCCGTGTCGCTAATTTTGTGCAGCGCCGCGCGTCGAAAGGTGCGTCGTCCAGCGCGACAAGCATAGCACTGCCGCGCATCGTTTGGAAAACGAGCGGGCTTTCCTTCCCCTGAGGGCGGTGAACAGTGGCCTCTCGGTTCGCGCGCGCTCAACTGCCCACGGGGCACACAACTTGAGACCTCGCCACACACGTGCGCACTCCCCTCCCGGGAGCGTCTATCCACTTGGGATACGAGCTTTGTTTTTTGGGGCACGTTGCTTTAGATTAAGTTTCCACCGGCCGCAATGACTTGGGGCTTTCTTCATTCTTTGCAGAAGCTGGGCATGTGCCCGCGCTGTTCTTTCTCGTGTGGTGCAGCTGTTCACCGGGTGCTTTTCGGAAGTGCCAATGCCTTTCGCGTCGCATAGTGTGGCGTCATCACAACACAAAACCTTCCCCAACCTGTGCACGGGAATACAAACACCTTTATTTCAACATGGCGCGGTGCACCCAAATACAACAAGGCTGGCTTGACAGAGGGGCGCAACCCCTCCCCCCCCCCCCCCTTAATCAATCGCGGGCCTACGTCTCCTGAACCCCCCCCCCCCCCACACACACACACAAAAGAAGAAGAAAACGCAAGATATCAACCTGGGTGCATGTTTGAAAGCCCCGACTCGACAGTCCAAGCTGGCATGCCCTAAAAGCCCCGGGGCGCGCGTTGAAAAACCAATGACAGAATGCAAGTTTCTTCTACTTCGTGATATTTCGAAGCTAAGTGTTTTGTTTCAATAATATGGTTCACCAAGACGCGTTCATTAACGGCTTGGTTAAAGCAAGGCTTTATATATGTGGGCTGTTAGCTTACGTTATCGCGTCATACCCTTAAAGGCGGAGCTTAAGTGTCCCCCATATTTAGATGCAATAAATGCCTTTACCACCACCAACTAAAACGCCGGTGAACTTTAATGATTCAACGAAACGCGCTCCAACAGATGGCGCCGCCGGCGACACTGCTGCCTTCACTGCGTAAAACTGTACGAGACGTAGGTCGTAGTAACCGGGGTAACCTCAAACCACCACACATGGGGAAGCAGTTTAGACTTGGTTTTACACAGAGCCTCAGCAGATACAGAGCATGTCGTCAGCAGAGTGGGAACCAAGTCCCACTACTTAACTGATCCTCGCAGCGTCATCATTAGTAAAAAGAATAAAAGCCCAGTCATTACCTGAACACTTTGTCTTGTCTATATAATAGAGCTAAACTAAACGCTTAACCACAAGCTACAACCACAAGGGTTAACCAGAGCTAAACCACATCCAACTTTCTTTAATTTGCTACATAGCAGCAGTACCCTAGCGACCACCTTGCGCGATGCGTTAAAAATGCGGGCGTGCTGCTCTTTTCTACTGTAATATTTTGAAAAATCATCCTCCACTGCAAGACGAAGGCCGCCTTTCCCTCAAACCATGCAATGCTATGTGCCAACTTCAGAGACCTGATCCCCACGAAATATGTAATCCCATCTAATTTTCTACCTCCCCCTGCTACGCTTGCCTTCCCATTTCTGCTGTGGCACCCTTCGTGACCATCGGTTATCTTGTCCCATGCCCATTTCTTCTCTTCTGGATCTCGACCAGGACACCATTGACTCTCGTTTCTTCTTTGACACACTCTGCTTTCTTCGTGTGTCACAACGTTGCAGCTGTAATTTTCTTTGTAATATCTCACGCGGTTGTCTCCAATTTAGGTTAAATACCTTTCGCTGCCCTCGACGTTTATGACCCATAGGTGAGCGTGAGCAGCGAAAGGATGCCACTCCACAAAGATACGCCGAGGAACAGCGCAGCTAATTTCTTTTGACAACCGGGACGGGTTTATTCCAAAGAAAGTGCGTCACAGACCTCTCAGCAGGTACATATAGTATGCCGAGACAGCCCCAAAACAATAAAAAATAATATGCTTCTTCCCGTGCCACTAAGTAAACAGGCCTCTACGCAGGTACAGCAGGTTTTACACTGCTTGTGTGTACGTATCTATTACGTCCATGCAAGAAGTGATGTCTTTCGACCAGCGCTGTGCATTTCTTTCACCGTGAGGATGCTTCGCAGCTTTCTTCTTGATGAAAAAAAATCCATAAAGTTTCGACCCTTTGTATTGCTCCGGAACACGTGACACACGCTCTCGGATGCATATTTCTGCGATAAATACCCGTTTCATAATTCACATTGAGCAATTTCGGTTTCGGTTTCTCAGCGTCGGGATGTGCTGTGACGTCACAAACGGGGAAAGGCAGCATACTTGGTCACGTGGGCCCCAAAAATATGACGCGTCGCCTGTTCTTGTCTCCTCTGCTCAAGTACACATTGTGAGCGCGCCTGTCGGCCTTGCATGGGTTGTCGCAATCATGTGCTGAGAAAGCGAGTCAGGGCGGCGCCGTGTTCGCTCGGGTCGATCTCAGCCTTTCTATTTAGCTTGGTCACATAACGCGACGTCGATTCTTGTCGGACGTCAGCCGGCCGGTCCCAATTTTACACTTTAACGGCGCGATGTCCGCACTGACCCCAATCTGCCGCCCACCACTTCGCTCTGGGGCCGAATTACGGATTCCGCTCGCAAGTTTGTGAGCGCGACGTCAAAATTACGAAGCCGCGACGCAGCCTTGAGACGTCATTCGTGGCAAAGTACGAAATCGTCCAATTACCAGTGACTTTTAGCGTGGCTCCGCCCCGGTAGTTCCGAATCTTCGGCAAACGCTATTGCCACTGTGTGGCACAAAACTGAGCAGGTACAGTCTCCTAACTTTTTGTAATACGACGCAATTAATACGCAAGAAATAAAACAAACAAAGGTTTATTTTTGCAAGGTACTATTTTTATTATTAAATAACATTAAGCTCAAGTAGAAGCGTTCTTAGTCTTATAATTATACTTGCTATTAGGTAACTTTGGCTGCCGCGAGGGTGCGCCGGCGGCGTCATGGCGTGCACATGGCGGCCTTCAAGCAAACAGCTGATTCAACGAGAGGGTGCTGCTTTTTTTAGCGTCGTCCGAAATCGAAGTACCGTACGAGTGCCGTGAGCATGCTGAAAATCTAATAGAATGTCGTCGAAGTTCAAGGCTTGCAGCGATAAAATTTCATGGAGCGCTTGACACGGAAATGGACAAAGACAACTTGCGGAGGCGTTTTCGGTCGGCGCCTAACAGTATCGATGAGAAAAGTGCTGAAAGTGCAACGTGCAGGCTCTGTGGTTCTATTTGTTTCTCTTTAGGAAATACAAGACGACTGTGAAGCATGTCGTGTAGGCCAAAATGAAGCTCTGTGGTTGCATGATCATCTGTTTGTTTGTAGTTGGATAGTTAAGGAAAGAACATGATCATGGGAATGCTTCCACCACTGCCGGAAGTGAACCCGAAGCCTTCATTCACTGCAGTGCCACCGTGACAGGGATTTGATGTAGCGTTCATTGTAGTGTGCTCTGTTGTTGTTTTTTTGTGCGTGTGTTCTCCATGACTGAGTTGCTTTGCTTTTTAGCGATACCTTCTGCACACACACACTATTTGCTTGATGCATATGTGACATTTTTGCACCAGTTTGTATACCTATGGGATTTTCTACTTAGGCTACAATCACTGTGAGCACTAAAACTCGCAATATTATGCATTCAATTGGTCAGCTTTACACTGTTTAGCATTAAGCAAATGCGTTCTATGCATCCTAACAGTATATGCAGGCCTGTAGTCCTGAAAGGCTGGCTAAAGAAGACTGTCATATGCAAGCATTGTACATAGTACTACTTGTGTCATGTTTCTGCACTGTTAAGTGCTGTACTTTGTTTCTTGCTTCTGAAATGTGCCAAACCTATGACAACTACTATGCAAGCCTGTAATCATTAGGCAACTATTCTTTTGTGTCTTGCCTCTGCGTCGCAGTTTGATGCACAATACTTTCATTTCTTGATTCTGAAGTGTGTCAGACCTGCAATGTGTACTGTGCCAGCTTACAGGCTCTAAAAAATTATTCTTGTGTATCCTCTCAGTGTAGCACAATTGTGCAGCACGTGCAAATAACTGCCGATGCTATTGCAGGCAGTTGGTTTTGCTGCTGCATATTCAAGCGTGTGAAATGCTGCAGGAAAATAAAAGTGCATAGTGGATACACGTGCTTCTAAAAAAACTTCTATCAGACTTTCCCATTCCGATAGGCATCACAATCGCTGCCTCGTTGTGAAACACATTAATTATGTACTCAAACACATGCACATACACACAAACACCAACATGCACGGTTGCAAGCAACAGTGAAGGGGGGTGTACGAAGACAAATTTGACTTGACAGATGAGGTGTTTTAATGCATGGTTCGAGAAGATGCATCTTTATCACAACTGGTTTCTGGCACAGACATGAAACGAGAAGACGCTGCACATCACGACCGATTGCTGCGCTGGGTTTGACGCGCCGCAGCGGTTGCCGCACCATGGGCAGCTGTGCCAGCCTCTGGTGGCAGGTTCTGTGGAACAGGCTCACAACATGATAATTGTATGGCTTTTCCCTAGATGTATGCATGGCAATAGTGATCCCACTTCCAAGTAGCCGGTACAGAGATGTGACCCTTTCTTGTCGAAGCCAGAGGCACCCTCTTCGTCTGCAGGCAGGAAGACATCCAAAGAAGTTATGTAACACGGTACATGCTACACGTTCTGGCTGGTAGAGGAGCATCTGGTATTTTTGCAAGCACCGGAAGCGGCTCTTCAGCACGCCGATGCAGTTATCCACCATTAACCTTGTGGAGATGTACGCCTTGTTCTATAACCGTTATGGAGAGTCCGGACCGGGATTCCATGGCAGCCATGTCTCCAACAGGTGCCCACCAGCATAACCGAAAATGGCACGCTGTTAAGCACATTCTTCGTCGTTGTCGACCTCAACAGTCTCATAAACTCAGCCTTATTGACACAATGGAAGAGTCGCATCAAGTAGGTCATTGCCACGTTTTGCTGGTGACGACATTCATGGGCGTGCAGACAATGCATGATTGGACGTTTCAGAAACACTGCTGTAAGGACAACCTTGCACTTCATATCGGCATAAATGATGCCCCATTCCTACTCAATACAGGCATCAAACACACGCATTCCCACCTTCGTTTCTTACGTAGGCATTTCAACAATGTACTACGTCGTCTTATGTTTCAGGTTTGTAAAAAGCCCAAGAACTGTAATACATGTGAGGCATGTGGAGCCTACCGTAACTTATCTTGCAAAGAGCAGCGCGGCTCACTGTCGTGAATTCGACGTCTCGCAGCAGGCCTGCCTCGACCTGTGCCATGCCTGTGCGCAGCCGAGAATGCCGCCAGAAGAAAGCGTCATGCCAAGATCCCAGGTAGGGAGGTTCATGGTCCAAATCATGTTGGCATCTCATATCTGAAAACAGGGACATCACAAGGCTACTCGTAGACGCCCGATGTGCCGTCGACAAACCCGACGACGCCGGGTATCCTGCCGTTACGAAGGAAGCCTTTCTTCGCCGCCGCCCTAGCTGCACGCAGCAAACGCTTTCGAACTGTCGGCTGCGCAAGGCCGATGTTCGCCTCGTTGCCAGTAGCGGCTTGGAAGCCACTAGCAGTTCGGAAAAAGCGCAGTGCACACATTATCTGCCGCCGCACAAACAGCACACTCAGCCGCACACACCTCAGTTCATCGCGTCGCACTGTCACTGTACTATATCCTTCTCGAGTAGCAACATGCATCGAAACATCTCGCCCGGCACGTCAAACAGTCTTCGTGCACCGTCCTTCGCCGATGATCGCGTCGGGGCGCCGCCGCCACCGCCTCACGAGAACGGCGGCCGCCGCATAGATCGCCGCCATTTTCCCTTTGTGAGCGCTCACAAACGAGTTGTGAGCGGCTTGCGTCGCTCACAACTCCCGCTCATAATTGGCCCGTAGCCTACGTCATCACTTCAAGTGTGTTCATGACGTAAACAGCAGACGCCGATGATGTGAAGAAAGGCCACTTCCGCCGTGTTGCCGCTGGCCATTAGGAAAATTGTGAGTGGGAGTGTGATTGTTTGAGCCGTCTGCTTTCGGCCCCTGCTCTCAGACGTTCCGCGACAGTGGTCTGTCCTGTGACTCAATTTCGTTATCTGCGATTAGATTTTTTTCTGATGCTTTTTTATCAAACCGACCACGCATTCGCTATATGAATGCTTCAAGGTAATACCACAGGATTCAGGAATTACCACGCCTAAGCATCATTCCCCGGAATGCAACGGCAATAGATCGATTCGCTTCAACCTGCACGTTAGTGTTCCATGCATATGTTTACAGCTTTAGATGTTTATTTTCGCATGGATTCGTCTGACCTGAAATGTAAGTTACTCGCTGCTTAGGTTAAATGATCTTATTTGTTATGCACCATTTGTACATTCACTTGTTTACGCTGTGCGATGGAGCACGCTTCACAGCATAGTACAGGCGTTTGTTACTCAGTGTATCTGCTTTCTCCGATTTCACCAGTATGATAGACATTAAAGTGCTTTATCCATATGTTCGGAACCATTCTTAGTAATTCAGACTTTTATTTTTAATATGTCCGCTGATAGACTAGTCAACGACTGCTGCCAGCAGCGCAATCGGCAGACCAGGTTACGCCACCTGTGGCGCATTCCGTTCATTCTTGGCTCACCATAGGTATCAAAGAATCGACGACTTCAGATTACCACTGTTAAAACTTTACTCCATGATCATCTGCATTCGCTTAAACTTCCGAACTATATATATATATATATATATATATATATATATATCTGCACAATCGCCGACATCGCGCATACTAACCCTATACTCGTCGCTGAGGCGGGTGGCGTGGCGTCAGCTACACAAATTCGATCGGTGTTTGCGTGGAGTGTCCAAATGCAAACATATGAAATGCAGTTCTGCTTCGCTTATTTGTAATTGAAATAAAGTACAGTGAGAAGCTGGTCAGGTCGCAGTATCGTCGGCGAGAAGGTTTCGCTCAGGCGCCGATGCAAGCGTCGATGCCTGTCGATGAGCGTGCACCGACCGCCGATGCAACGGCTGGACGATGTCGTGCGTCGTGGCGCTGTTGATAGCACGTCACGCCGCTGTGCTGTGATGTCACTAGTATTCACTGCTATTGTTCCTAACTTGATACGTCAGTGATTACCGCGCTAGCGAGAGGCCTCGATCACGACATCTAACGACTCTTTGGAGCTGACTTGAAAACAGTTTATTCGTTTGTTGCGTGCAATACTTGGGCGTATATATGAGTGACCTTGTATGCAGAGGAAGCCCATAGCATGCTTTTTAGAGCCTCGTGATTTGGTCTCTCACCCGCGTTAACCATCATGACATGAACAGTGCGAACTGAGACGCAGATATACGAGCTGTGTTCGTCTGTTTCTTCACCTTAAGTGCATGATGTAGTTAATGGTCTCCGTAACACGAGACAAAGTTAACGTTACATCACAATACCTTTGGATTTTGAGCGATTTTATGTTTTCAAGAATACGTCTTTGCCGTTTAAATTGCCCTGCAAATACCGAATTGCCATAAGGAACGCTTTACTTGCAAAAAGCAATCTCTCAAAGTTAAAGCCCAATGTGCCTGACTATACGGCAAATATAGGCCCGCATGGCGCTGAGATGGGAATTCGGACACGCAATCAGTTCAGTTACTTTTGACAATAAAGACTAAAAATATGTTTTTATTATCCGTTGAATACAAAGGAAGAATTTCGAAATTGCAGAATAAATTTCACCGACAATAGCGAATCCTTACAGTCACACCTTCCCTAAATATTCTATCTTTTCATGTTTGCTTTATGACTGAGTTTATTTTCCTCACATCTTCACTTATTCGATAATTTAGAGACGAAACATTATACGTGTGGCATTTGTAGTCATTGTTTGTACAAATTTGTGATACAATAAAATGTTCACGTTTTCAAATCGAACGCAATTTTACTTTTTGCCGTTTTGAAGCATGTTTCATAATAATGCTGAAGATAGATGACATAATTTGGCAATTTTTCCTCATTACATATATCCCTAATTTCTTAGGAAGTCCGGTTTAGCAGTGTTATCTTGAAACACACACACCGGCGTAAGAATGTATCTAAGTGTTGACACTCCGCCCGGCGGCGTCATTTGACTGCCGCTTCTCTTGACCTCTTGAACACAGGAAGACGGCGCCAAGTGACCGGGGCTCGAGAAGACGCTGTGCAGTGGTGTGCGGGACAGTTTGGAGTCGCGGCGCCTAAGTGAACTTTTTTTATCTGCGACAAAGGATACACAAACTTAAACTACTGTCCACACCGAGTCATTTTCCACTTCTTCGTGTCATACTAGCCGCGACTGCATAAATGGGTGGAACAGCAGTGAGGATTCCCTCCTGTGGTCCTTCTGAACTCGTTATCGAATCACTTCAATGCTTTTTTCGCTCATACGCATGACTGCTACTTATTGTCTCTTGAATATCAGCGGTTGGCCTGAACGAGCACGCTCTAAATTTTCAACCTACGCGTACAATTAAACACTGTTTGGGCACTGTAATGAGTGTAATGCGCCGACGCTGTGTGAGGACGAGGTCCGCTGTGTATAGGGACACGGTTAACGTTAATCTTTAATGTGGGGAGAAATATACCAAGGACGTTTCGGCACTTCTGCATCTCCAATACTACCTTCACAGCTGTGAGTGAATTCGCGCCTCGCCTCCACCGTTAAAGGGAACCCCAGCTCGAGTTTCAACCGCGACGGAAACGCCGGATTTGTCGCGTGGCGACGGTAATCCGTGAAACGTCGTGACGCCCGGAGCAGACGTTCGGCGCTTGTGAACGTGCGCCGAAAGACTCGCGCGACGTGGTATTTTCGCGATGACAGAAGCGGTCCCGCCGAAGCAGAACGGAAATATGAAATACTGCTTTGTCGTGGGTGGCCACAGTAGTAGACGAAACAATAAATCATAAGGATGGGAGCTTCTCTGGAAGGCTTCAAAAGATCTCGTTTCGATGTCTCGCAATGTTTGTACAAAGGAGCTAAACGATCTCTTCTGTGTAAACTCAGAAAAGTCGGAAGTTTACCGCGCTACAAGGCTTGGAGAGAGACGGATCGAAATGGAAAAATGGTGCAAATACCGTTCACGCTCACGGTTAATAATCTCGTAAAGGGAACGCGAAAAAGACAGGAAGGGCAAGAATAAGCATCAATTAATGGCGAAAAAGCATGCATTTTATAAAGAAAAGAAACAAACTGCCGCATCAATTGAAGCAGAACCACAAGATGCAAAGTTACGTCTCGAGCAGCATGCATGTATCCCTCCTTGCGTGAGAAAAATGAAGAACTCATTATCATTAAGAACGTAAGCAGAGGACAAAAACATATTCAAAATCTGCCATCCCAACGGAGGGCAGGTCGATACATGAATTAAGATAGCTCGTTGTTGATGGGCCCCACCACGGAGATGCAGTGTTTATAGGGACTTCGGTGGCCAAGGATGCGGGATCAAATGCCGGCCGCGGCGGTAGCTTTTCGACGGAGGCGAAATGCAAGGCGCCCGTGTGCTGTGCGATGTCAGTACACTTTAAACAATCCCAGGTGGTCTAAATTTCCGGAGCCCTCCACTACGGCGTGTCTCATAGCCTGAGTCTCTTTGGACGCTAAAACCACATAACCAAACCAAACCTTATTGATAAGCCTCCATGAATTCTCCCACAAGCCTATCTGAACAAGACAGTCATGGTAGGCTTTTAAACTTTCATGTACCTTGCCCTGTCATCAGTAAACCGCCTTGTTGAAGACGTGTGCTGTTTAACCGGCAACGCGCTGCCAGACGAGCGGGCGAACAAGCTTGGCGCTTGTCTATCGACGCCGGTACGATGACCTTAGCACCCAACAGTAACCTTACCACCTCTTTTAATATACCTGGTGCCGTGACCACGATCGTCAAAGCGGCTTTCTGCGAAGTGGGAGGCAGTACCAGCTGGAAGAGTGAAAGAACAGTGCGAGAAGCCTTGAGGATCAAGGTCCGAGATCCGACATCTTTGTGAAAGGCTTCAGTCTCCTTTTGGAGACTGGCGACTTCGTCGAGCCAATGGTTGCATGTGACGGGCCTGCAATCATCTCTGGACTCCACCGATACATCCGTGATATGGCGCAACGTGCTGCTACGGAGCAAGTACCATGGTTCACAGCCCGACAGCGGAGTGAATTTCTCCACCCTTTACTTTGCTTATAGAGTGTGCGCATGAGCCACAGCGGTATTGTAAACTAATGCACAACGGTACATTTGGTTGGTCGTGGTGGCGTGAATATGAATATGGCACTCGGGGCGCACCAATATCAGAGGCGGCCAGAGAAAAAATAGAAGTGATGCGTATGTCCCAGATCTCAAGCGGCAGTTAGCCGATAATAAGGCACGGAATGAAAAGGATTCAAGAGGAGGGACGCCCATTCTCGGCCGGGTCCTCTTTCTCAACTGTCGCGCACCTGATCGTCAATAACCGCCTTGTAAAAGACGTCTGCTGCCAAACCAGCAAAGTGTCGCCGGACGAGCGGGCGCTCTTCGACTGACGCCGATATGAACACCCGTGGTTTCATGCATCCAGCTAGAAATCGCCTTGGCCGCATTTTTAAATCAATTGCGCCCTTGCATCGAGGCAGGTGTGGCCTTTAACTGAGATCAGCCTCATATGATCGCTATACATGCAGCAGAACGAGAGAAAAAGAGAGTGCATGACAAAAAGTTCGATTAATAAATTTACTTGGTTAGGTGTTGCTGGTGCGGCTAAGCCAGAGGTGCCAGAGTTCTGATGATAAGTCTCTACTGGTAAACGCCCACTCCGGTGATGATTCCCCCATCGGAGGCTGAGATAGTCCATCTCAGTAGTGGGCGATGCTGGGCGGTGAAACACTGGCTAGGCAGAGCGGACAGGTTGGCCTTCGTCCGGGCCTCGATCGTCTTTAGCTTGGAGGCGGAAGGCGTACGACTGCTCTTGGATCTCTCCATACGGCGAGTCTTTTTTTTTTTTTTCTGCTGTACTGCGGGGTGCGAGAAAGACGCAACCGGTGTGCCATACTTACTCTTTGCGCACCCTCGTCGGAGGTCGTAGCCCTCTTCAAGCTCTTGCATCGGTTGACCTGAATGTGTCAAAGCGGCATTTTCTCTGCTTCCATGGATCTCTCTACGTGGCAGTTTATCTCTTTTTCGGGCCCACGTGGATCTTGCAAAGGGCAAGTTTCCCGTCGGACTATTCAGCGTTCGTGATGCCTGTGGCGTAACGGCTGCCACGGCGACCACGGAAACAAGCATTTTTCACAAGTCAATGGCGACAGTGGCGGGTATTTTTTATAGGTCGATTCAGTATGAAGCTACAGTACATAAGCACTCGAAAAGTGCATACAAAAACTGGCAACTTTTTGAAGCGGAGTTTCTCGACTGGTTTGGTCAAAGAGCTCTGTGTTAGCCTTTGCCCAGCAGCGTCCTCGGTACGTGTGCTACAGCACGAATATTATCTGTGCGTTCGCTCCGCCGTAGCGGGAAGCCAGTGTTAACACCTGGATATATTTCTAAACCTTTTTTTTTGTGCATATTTCAATGTCGCTGTGTTAATTTGATTCTTAAGGTCTTCCAATAAAACCCAGAGTTTTAATCCATACCTTAATCATCGGACTTCAGCTCAACATTCGAGCATGATTATGAATTTATGTGACACAGCTGTTGTGCTCAACGTTTCACGTACGTATCAGAACAGCGTACATTTACCTATAAAGTATACGCTCAAAATCAGTTCAATAATATCGGACCGATGTAATGTATGTAATTAGAACTGATGAGTAGTTAGTGCACTGTCGTTGTGAACCAGTACTGACCTTGACAAATACAATCCTACGTCGTTTTTTAAAACGTGTCAGTCTTAAAATTCATACATTATAAACTTTCTTCAATCTACTGGATAACTTTACATATATTCAGTAGCATGCCACTAACAAAAACCGTATCTGTGCTTCAATGTGCTAATACAAATACAGTTTCAAATATTTTAACAGTAAGTTCGCCACATGTATGTCATATATTGGTCGAATATGACATGCATGTCCTATCTGACAGACTCTTTTTCTCACTTCGAGTTATAGATCAATTCGCTCTCGCCCTGCCATCTGATCTGCTAGCCTTCCTGGTTAGCTCAGTCGGTAGAACGACTGCCCCGGAAAGGCGGTGGTGCCAGGTTCGATCCCCGGATCAGGACGAATTTTTCTTTAACTAGGAAGTTTCTGAGAAAGCTGTATAGCTTGCCTTTGTAGCCGTTGGCGGCGCTTGGGTGGATGTCAATGAGTAATTACTCCCTTATTATGTATGCCATATATGAAGCAAATAAATAGCAGTGGCCCAAGTATGACCCACGGGGGCCTCCATATATAGTCAGTTGTAATTCAGTATATACATCATATATTAGGCGATATCATATAGAGAGCTTGCGCGAACGCTGATAGCGCCATTTTCCTGTATTGTGCAGCAGTCGATCATGGAGCAGGCCGCGCAAACAGTCCCAAAGCGATGGTTTACTGTGCAATCTTGGGTTGTAACAGGACTAAAGCGCAAAAGCTGAAGTCCGAAATTGACTGCGGATTTTTTCAAAATACCAAAGGTACGCTTGCACGAACGCGATAAGTACATGAAGCGATCGGAACGTAGCCGGCGAGAATGGCTTGCACGCATCAACAGACGTGGCATTCACACAAGTCCGGCCGAATACGAAGTGTGTGCACGTCATTTCGTGTCAGGTACGTAAGCGATTATGACGTACGGCAGGCCTTATGTCGCACGGGTCAATTTGTTTACTTTTTCGCAGCCGCGCATCTTGCTGTTTACGTCGCGATTGGCTTCGCGGTTGCTTTGTTTTTATGCGTTCACCCCAGGTGCAACGATGGAGCCCAATCAGGATTGCAGTCATCGGAACGTTTAGACGGTCGACCTGCAAGTTGAACACGTGAAGCTAGGATGGCGAGCTCCTGCAGCGATCCTTTTTTTTTTTTTTTAGCGCAAGCATGCCGGAAGACGTATTATAGAAACTCATGTAAATTATTTTCGGTAAGGAACCGGAGCAGGCTCCCACTCTTGTCGTTGTCGGTGAGCCTTTAGAGAAGTCCTCTTCCCTTGTAGTGGTTAGTCCCACTTCGCGCAGAATCTGTGTCCTTGATGCCCTTGTCCCTGCACAAGTCCACAGCAAGTGGCGAACATCCACTTCTGCAGCTGGTGTGGAACACTTCGGGCATGTGGTTGGTCCGACGTCTGCTTGAGATTCCCATCGGCATGTTACCGACGAGGTAAGGGCCGCCCCAGCTCTTATCCTTCTAAGGGAAACCTCCTCCAATCTCGTTAAGTTATGAGGGAAGGGGAATGTACACGGAGGAATGAGGGCACGTGTACTTTTCCTTAAAGAGGATGCTAAGATAGGAACAGCGTAGCGGGCATCAGAAGGGACCCTGGTTGGGGGCGCATTAGTGTTTGGAACTTCGTGTGCTAGGTGGTCAACTTTTCTCTGCTCAGCGTTCTCAGCATCGTCTTGTGTCCAATGTATCTGGATGCGGATCTTTGTTTTTTTTATTGAGTGCGTGGATTTCCTGGGTTACACATATATCGTCTTTGTCACTTTGTTCGGTTGTTTTATGGCGGCTGAGGAGTCTGTATAGATGTGGGCTTCTGTTATGGAATCTATTTTATTTATGGCCTCCATCATCGCGGATTGCATAGAGTTCCATCACAAGCGGGTCCGAGTATTCTGAAACATATTATTTATGTACCTTAGTTCTCTGTGTGTTGGACTAGTAGCTGCTGTTCTACCACCATTTTCTATAATTGATGCGTCCGTAAATGCAATGCAGGTACCTGGAAGTGTATCAACCAGAGGTCGAGATGCCAGCTTTTCTTTGCGACGAGGCCGAGTGGTCATCTTTGTCGTAATAGTCGTGAATTCCCACGGAGGGGGGTCAGCCATTGGTGGTGTTTGAACTGCCACTTCGTTGCACAAGGATGCTATAGACATACCGTACTTTGCTTCATATTTCTTGTTGCCTCTCGTTGTTCAATTAATTCTGTCAACGTATTTATCTGTGCAAACTCTTGGAGAATAGCGATAGGGGTAAGTTTTGGTAAAGCCGTGATAGTGCGCATTGCGTTTCTATTTATTGTTTCCAATTTCGCCCACTGCCGCCTCGTGAGTCTTTGGAATTGGGCCTGGTATAGTATCCTTGGCTGTAACACCGATTGTACAAGACGTCTTACCATGTCCGCTCGAGCTCCTCCTCCCCTAGACGAAATACGTTATATCAAGTTTAGGAAGTCGCAGCTACTTTTTTCACCTTATGAAGCCATTGTGTTCCTTTGCCGGATTTGTAAATTTCTAGGCCAAGAACTCTCAACTCGTACACCTCTTCCAATGCCTAATTTCCAATATTTAGGGTGACTATTTGCGTTGCCAATTGTTTTCTTCCATTCTTGTTTGCAGCCTAAATGTAACCGGACTTTTGAGGTAACAATTCCAGACCTGCATATTCTACGTACTCATCTATGGTATTTAAAGCCTCTTGCAGATACCGATTCTGTCTCTCAAGTTGTTTGTGAACAGACCAAATCGTGACATCATCTGCGTATATCATGAAACCCACTTCTGGTATTTCAGCTAATTTCCACGCCAATAGGATCAGTGCGATATTAAATAGCAAAGGGGGCTAACACTGACCCTTGTGGCACGCCTCTGTTCGAGGTGTAATTGCCAATTTGCTTTTCGTTCATCCGGATAGAAAACGTCCTGTCCTTAAGCAGATTATGTACTGCTTTTATGACCTGCAAGGTAATGCCTATACATTCCATGATGCTAAGAATCTTGGCATGTAACACGCTTTCGTATGCCTTCGCCACGTCGGTAGCCACTACAGTGCGCACTAGGTGGCTATAAGGCGAGACGTGTATGACCTCTTCAGCGAGCATAGCCAGTCCATTTTCTGTACCAAGGTTTGTTCGGAACCCAATTTGTCGAGCATGGTATTTTTTATTACTTTCCAACCACCATGACAGGCGGGTGGCTATCATCTTTTCATAGATATTGCAAATTTTCAGTCTGCAGCCATTCGTGCATCCTATGTACTACAACATTCGAGATTCACGCATAAAAACAAAGAAACCATGGAACCACTCCC
Source organism: Amblyomma maculatum (assembly GCF_055883805.1). Taxonomy (NCBI): domain Eukaryota; kingdom Metazoa; phylum Arthropoda; class Arachnida; order Ixodida; family Ixodidae; genus Amblyomma; species Amblyomma maculatum. The sequence continues at coordinate 1,283,858 of NC_139350.1, read as the reverse complement.
GACTTAAACCGCAAGACGCGCGGCGGCGAAAAAAGTGAACAAATTTACCTGTGCGACATGGGTTGCCGCACATCGATAATCTTTTACTTACCTGACACTAAATGACGTGCACATACGGACTGCTGTGAATGCCCCGTCTGTTGATGCGTGCCCATTCTTGCCACCGACGTTCCGATCGCTCCTTTGTCTTGTCGCATATTCGTGCAAGAGTACCTTGGTTATTTTGAAAAACTGGCAGTCGTCTTGACCGGACTTCAGCTTTTGCGCTTTAATCTGCTTTTGGCAGTTGCAGCCCATGACCGCACAGTAAACACTCTCTTTGGCACTATTTGCGCGGCCCGCTACACGGTCGACTGCTGCACTGTACAGGAAAATGGCGGACTACCCAAGATTACCCAGAATGCATAGCGCCCTAAGCCTTCGTGGAAGCTCCCAATACACCCCGTACGTCCAAGAGGCGTCGCCGTTATTTTCCCTTCAAGAAACTAGGCAATATTCTAAATGTGTGGAAAAAAATACCCATGTGATTTCTTATCAAGAATGTGACCAATGCCCATATCGTTATTGCGGAGTGTTCAGGGTGGTGGAATACCATTTCGCTTGCTACTTAGTACCTATCTGCTACAGTTAAGGTCGGTGGCTAGTTTGCGATATGGATTCGAATCGACGACATATGTACCTTATTGGATACCTTTAACTTTAAATGTACATGTCCCCAGAGAAGTGAGGAACATACTGCGCCTGTGCGCCTTTCCATTCCTCAAGAATCAAACCAACTAGACTTTGCCAAACTCTGTGGCAGTCTCTCAATATCGAACCGCAGAGCAAAGCCCAAGCCATGCCAAATAAGGCTTTCACACGTCTAAATCCTTGAAGTTAAACTTCGGATAATTAAACGCGATACAGCATATACAGCTCGCTCCACCGAAAGGGCACCCTTGCCGTGACCTGGGATCGCGCCAACACTCGCCAAGCGTGTCGGAAAACACACGCGATCGTGTCAACTGTTTTCTTTGGTTTCGTTTGCTTTATGGGGTTTAACGTCCCAAAACGACTCAGGCTACGAGAGACGTAGTGGAGGGCTCTGGAAACTTCGACCACCTGGGGTTCTGTGAAGTTCGGTGAACTTTCGGGCCATTCGGTTTCTCGCACAGAGCCTACGACCCGAGGTAGATACATTGAGATGTGCACCTGTCCCCGGTAGACGGGTTACCAAATTGGTGGAATCACGGGCGCATGACGGAGGCGCGGTGGCAGCTCTATTGTTGCCGGCGCAGACTGCTCCTTCCCTTAGTGCAGTGTTGAATGGTCATATTGGGAACCAGTGGACGTTTTATTTTGTATGTATTCTCGTATTGCTACGTGCGCGTCTTTCCCTCTGCGCATGTATATACAGCCTTTGTGGGGTAGCAGGTGTGCGGTGGCTGACCAGCGCGCGATGAGGTGCAATGGGTCATGAGCCACAGGTGCTCAGCGGAAGCGCTTGCTCAAGTGGGAGTTTCCACGTAGCGTTAGACCCCTCATTGACAGCTTTGTGTTTTATTTTTTTTTAACGAACTTCAGCTGTTGTTCACGCGGCATACGTTGGCCCCGCATGCACGTGTGCGGAAAGAAAACAAGGGAAAGCAGAGGTTCGGAATGTGGTGACGTCAGTGCCGTTCGTATGTTTGCTTGGGACCTTTCCTTTCCCAAGTGTTTGTTTAGTTAATGTCCTTTCCCCAGTCTTTGATTGCTGAGAAAGGTTGCCTTATTGCTGATTGGTTGCTGCCCCCGCCAATGGCGGAGACAGATGTCTTAAAAGTAGGCGCTCTTGGTTAAGCCAGAGCTGATTTCGTCCGACCAACGGGTCAGTCATGTAAATAGTTTTCTCCTTGCTTGTGTCTTCTTGTTTTACTTATCTGTAAATAAATAGTTAATCTTTCTGTCGTGCCACGAAGTTACGTGGTTGTTGCGAGTCTGAATCTTAAAATTATCAAGAACATCGATATCATCAAATGTTTCCTCACCTGACCACCTGAAGGGGAAACTCAACTGGCGCAGTCGTGACAGGATCGCAACGTCTTTCTACTCGAGTCGTTGGACGGAAGGGGAGAAGAACAAGTCGGTGGACAAGCTACAGGGTAGTTCGTCCAAAACGTGAAGCTGCGGTAAGAAACTGACGTCGAGAAGCGATCGTGATCGCTGGTCGAGTTCGAGAGGACGTCGGAGGCTCAAGTCAGCGAGGTGCTGAAGGAGCCGTGTGACAAGCCATCGAGGGTTCGAGACAGCCAGCTGCTGAAAGAAACCAGGCCTCCACATCGAAAGGTTCAAGGCAAGAACCGGGCGACCAAGTCGAGCAAGGTCCAAGGCGTTGAGCTGCTGAGGGACCAGGAGCAACTCGTGGGCATCTATACCATCCCGGGAGCCCGCTGTCATCACGCCGAGTGTCACAGCAGTGCGGTCGACGGAGCATCGAAAGAGGTGGGACATCTTTTTGCTTTCTCCGAATTTGCCATGTCTATGTAGTGGTTGTACGCTATTGGTAGATGCAGTGACTAATACAGAGATGGATGCTCGCAGGGAATGGTCTAGAGCCTATCGTGCAGCCTGCGTCAGCTGAACCAGTGGCAGCGACAGAGAGGGAACTAGGAAATATGACGCGAGCGTTACTGGCAGAAAAGAAGCATAGGGCTCAATTATTTGAAATTGAAAAGTTGAAGCTTCAAATTCCGCTAGAGACGACAAAACTGGCGCAAATGCAAATTCACACTTTCGAAGGTTCTGAACCACCTCAGCAATGAGGAGAGGAACCAGAAAAGCGGACGTTAATTCAATGTCCCAATAATGAAAGCAAAAATAGACATGCAGGGGTGAGGTGCTTTCGTTGCGAGAAGTATACGGGCACATCTCCATTCACTGCCCAAATTCACAGCAAAGACAAGAGGCAGCGAATTTCAAGCAGGACGAGAGCAATCTTGTTGATCGAGCTGCAGAAATACTCGTCCCTGATAAGCTGTACTCCGAACTACAGAGGAAGGGTAAGCCCGATAAATTGGTCAAGTCTCACTCCCTTACCTGCATAAGAGTGCAAATCGACGATAATTTGGCAGAGGCTTGTGTAGACTCGGGGGCTGAGATTGCAGTGTTGAAGACGGAGGCTGGACCTGTATCATCGTGTCGAGATGACTGTTCTGGGAAAATAGAACTGAGAAGTGGTTTTGGAGAGATCGTGGACGCGGACTCAGCGTATGTACCGATGTATTTAGTACCAGAAGGAGAAACAATCATCAATCAGCAGGTGCCAATGCTATGTGCGGTAACCGCACAGTTAGCCGAATGTGTAGGTGCACATTCGAAACGCATTCACTACCCCGACAAATCGACAGGCAGCAGGTGGTAGAGGCAGAAAAGAGGGCTGTTCTTGATCAAGAGGTGAACAATGCAGACGAGTTGAGTGAAGAGATTGTAGAGGCTGTGCTCGAGTTTGAGGAAAACGAGAATGCGGCGCGAATAGTGTTCCCAGCTGTTGCAGTAGGCCTGGAACGAGCAGTTTCTGAAACTACATTGAGCTTCCAAGATTTCAAGGCGGAGCAGCGAGATGTCTAATGAAAAGACTGAAGAAGCGTTTGGTGAGGAGAGAAGAGCTGTCTTGTTGCCGGAAATGGTTCCTCCTTATCAAGAGGTGCTTTCCTTCACAGAAGAAGCCTCGGGGATAGCGGTAGAAGCATGTTTGTCTCAGTCAGTTGAAGAACTGAAGCCAATTGCATTTTCGAGCGAGAAATTCATGTCGGCTCAAACAAATTTGGGTCAAATCGAAAGGGGAGATTTTGCAGTCGTGTGGGCACTTGCGAAACTTGATACGGGACAATTCGGGGCTAAAGTGAAGGTCGCGACAGACCACAAGCCGTTCAGTTACCTGACCCGTTCAGCGCCCATTAGCGCGCAGTTGAGGCATTGGTTGCGTCTATGGCAGATTGAGCTAGAGGTTGTGCATCTCCATCGTCTGGAATGCGACGAACAGCTTCCCTAGGAGATGTTTTTGTTTGCTTGCGCGTTGCTCTGCTGGCAGCTGCAAACGAGTATGTGATGTTAGGTTGTTGTCTTTTTTGCATCAGTATATGTGTTGGCTGTGTTTGGCTGCGCGGTAGTGCCTGACTAGCTAGCTCCCTGCGGCAGTCACTGCGTAAAGTGAAGGTTAGTTGGCATACAGAGAACGGACATGGCAGGTTCTGGAATGTGCTGACTGGTGTCCAAACCTTGTGCGCGCAGTGATGCTGGAAACTTTGCGGCTGAACTAAAATTTCACACTGACAGCAAATGTCCGTGTGACATTCTTGGTTGGGAGGTGTGAAGTTCGGGGAACTTTCGGGCCGTTCGGTTTCTCGCACAGAGCGTACGACCCGTGGTAGATACGTTGAGATGTGCACCTGTCCCCTGTCGAAGGGTTACCAAATTGGTGGAATCACGGACACATGACGGAGGCGCGGTGGCAGCTCTATTGTTTGCGGCCCAGTGTGCTCCTTCCCTTAGTGCAGTGTTCAATGTTGAATGTCATATCGGGGACCAGTGGACGTTTTTTTTTTTTTTTTGTATGTATTCTTGTATTGCTACGTGCGCGTCGTATGTGCATACAGCCTTTGTGGGGTAGCAGATGTGCGGTGGCTGACCAGCGCGCGATGAGGCGCAATGGGTCATTGAGCCACATGTGCTCAGAGGAAGCGCTTGCTCAAGTGGGAGTTTCCACGTAGCGTTAGACCCCTCAGTGACAGCTTCCTGCTTTTTTATAAAGAACTTCAGCTGTTGTTCACGAGGCATACGTTGGCCCCGCATGCACGTGTGCGGAAAGAAAAGAAGGGAAAGCAGAGGTTCGGAATGCAGTGACGTCAGTGCCGTTCGTATGTTTGCTTGGGACCTCTCCTTTGCCAAGTGGTTGTTTAGTTAAAATCAGTTCCCCAGTCTTTGATTGGTGAGAAAGGCTGCCTTATTGCTTATTGGTTGCTGCCCCCGCCAAGGGCGGAGACAGACGGCTCAAAAGTAAGCGCTCTGGGTTAAGCCAGGGCTGATTTCGTCCAACCAACGGGTCAGTCATGTAAATAGTTTTCTCCTTGCTTGCATCTTCTTGTTTTATTTATGTGTAAATAAATAGTTATTCTTTCTGTCGTGCCTTCAAGTAACGTGACTGTTGCGAGTCCGAATCTTCAAGTCATCAAGAACGTCGATATCATCAAGTGTTTCCTAACCGGGCCACCTGAAGGGGAAACTGCACTGGTTCTTTAACGTGCACTGACATCGCACAGCACACCGGTGCCTTGCTTTGGCGGTGTCTAAACATCTCCCAAGATTTGTGTGTTTTCTGACAGCAGTTGGTGAAATAATCACGGCACCACGAATGAAATAGCCCAGCTTACCTTGGTATATGTATCACACTCCCGAGTGAAGCTGTTAATGCAGTGATATTTTCAATCAAGTTTACAGCAATTCAAGTCAGGAAAATATCCCAGCAGCATTTCGGTACCACATATTTTTTTTGTTGTTTTTTTTTTCCACGTTTATTCTTTGAAAATGAGATACTAAAACAGCTAGCGATCCCTACCTGAATGAATTTGTTTCTTACTCAGAAAACACAGAAACAATAGCAATGACACTTTAAATCTTCACGTCATCTTTCATATCTTATATACCTGTATATTGGTACCGGATACCACTTATTGTTTTAGATTGTCAGGCGTCATGCAACGCTAAATGTTTTGCTTAAAATAGGTCGCACTCTTTTAAATAGCTGAAGTTCACAGTGCGTCATATGTACTTACCTTCTATAGAGCACATTTCACAGTTCGACTGTCTCTACTCCACAGTTCAGCTGTTATAGGTCGCTAGTCAGCTAATTTAATATATTTGACTCCGCTAAATCCGCAACTTGCTGATTTTGTCATTGTGTTTCACAACGTCTCAGCATACTTCATGAAATTACTATTGAACACACAAGGGAGAGCTGAGCAGTCGTTGTTGTTTTGTTTTCTGTTTTTTTCAAAAATGACCGCAACTGTTTCGCCTATTATCGGCTTCTCTCGTTTCGTAATGCGTTAAACCAAATGTTTCCACAAGCTTTCTGCGTCGCCTGGGCTGTCCGCAAAAGGACAGCTATCTAAAAAGAATTCTGACACGGTACTATAAAACGCAGTTGGGACTGTACCCGCTAGATGCTACTAGCATCTCATAAAATTCCAATGACCTCCGAAGAAATCACATTGTTCATGCAATTTGCCCTAATATTCGGTAATGCGAGGTTAGGTCAAGCAATCGTCCTGCTCTTATTGCACGTCTTAGCCGGTTATCTGTCCTAGTTACGTGGCACTTGAACGTCTCGGGCGGATAGCGTTATAAGAGATGTGCGTCAAGCAATACTCTACTAAGAACGTGAACCTGGTAATGTCATTCCAAGCTTGCTCGATATGAGACGCCAATGCAGTTCCGGATACCTGGTTTCATTAAGTGCTTTTCGTATCCTCGCGCCCGCTGTCGCCACTGTGAGGGTTGTTACACCTCTGTGGCCCATCCTATATTACTTCTTTTCTCCTCAATGTCAGGCTTGCGGTATTTTGCCTAGACGTACAGGAAAGAAGGAAAGCTCGTACTGTTTACGATGAACGTAGATAGTGTGCAGGCAGCGATAGCTAGAAGTTACTCCCGGATGTCTGGCAGGAGCCGGTTCACCCTCGGCTAACGTTAACGATGCCGGGTTGTGGTCTTCCTGGGCGCGCGCGCGCGTCCACATGAAGGTCCCCTAAAATATACTTTCGGTCTCTTAGTCAGGTAAAGCACCTAAACTATAATTGTTGCTTAAATTGTCGTTTCGCTTTCTGTAAAGCCCAATTGTTGTTCAGAAGCGGCCATTTTACCCTTAAATGCCTGCAGTCCCCATTACTCTTTCTCCCAACAATTTCGAGCGTACACGGTCGCACAACAGCTTGCGACTGCTCCTCTTAATCGGCTTTATAACTGTCTTCGAACGTGTCTTGATAGTTGCATTATTTGTTTGCTTACTTTAGGGATACAGTTGAACTACGGCAGAAGGATTTGGGCCGAGCGGGGCTACGTGTAAAGGGCATTAAAACAAAACATTTTCAAGTCAGTTATGCAACGCAAAATGCGAAAAAAAAAACGTTAGCAAAGAACTTTATTGATCAAGAGAAAGTATCACACTAGACAACAATGAAAAAGAAAAAGAGAACATTGCAAAGCTGTGATACAAGGCGCGAAAGCGTGTGGAGCATATGCGATATCCATTGTTGTCGTCTATCGTTCGACTTTTGCGCTGTGTACTATGAACTGAGGTATTGCTTGACATGTTATAGTAACTCGTGTAACGAACTCACTTCTTGATCCCGCTAAAAGACTGCTGAAAGCTACTCAGTGAGCTACCGCAATCAAAGAACGGATTGTGACCGCATGACAGCTTCTAATATAAGGCTGTTTCTGGATGCCTAACGAACTAGAAGGTCCACTTTGATCCGAAGATTGGTTGTCGTCCGCGAATGAATACATAATCAATTCTATTCAATTCTTTATTTCCTTTTAAGAGGAGGAGAATCCTTGAAAAGGGCTTGACGTGTGTCCAGGCTCAGCTCCTTACAAACTGCTTTTCTAACAGGCACGGCTATAGTATCATTGCTCCACAAATTACAAACGCACAAGTATTATAAACACATGTAAAATTATCGAATATACACAGGTCATTGAAATTAAATCCAATAACTAAATAAACAACGCTCATATTTTGTCATTCTATAGTGCGAGATGCCAAAGAAGCTTCTCGTGGAACCATTGCGCTCTGTCTGCTCTGAATAAAGTACACGTTCTGCAAACGTGCATGATTAAATTTATTACTATTTCTCCGTAAGCTTCCTACTTCTTTTTTGCTTGTTTTCTTGTCGGACCAGGCAACAAAATATTGTGTGTTGCCGTAACAAAACAAGCGAGTTTCAAATCACGCGTCCCCTTCAACAGGGTGGTTTTTTGAAGCCCTAGGTCCGTTTGATCTGTGTCGTGTTCGGCGATATACTTCCGTGCATGCTGTTTTATTTCATATATATTTGGGGGTTGTGTCTCGACCTTCTGTTCCTAAAGAAAATCAGCCCAGTAAGCTCCAACGGAAGCGCCTCTGCGCGATGCCTTAGTGCAGCAGCAACAGCTGCAAGCGCGGCAGCACCACTTCAACTGGTCATCTGACGATCATGTATAAGAAACAGACGCTCACGAAATGACGTGAATACTTGCTTCACCAAGTTTAATATTTCTCTATGGTCTTGTAGACGACATGGACTCATAGTGAGGCTCTGTTGGTTGTGACGGCTCTCCTTCGCACAATATCGCTCATCATGAAAGGGACCCATCAATTAGCTCAACAAGAGACAAATTTATTTGTTACTTCATCTACTGAAATTAGGGACCGCTTTTGGATGTTATAAACCAAGAGTAATTCTTGCTCAAAAAAAAAAAAAAGGAAAAATGTGCTTGCAACAAGCACATAATTACGGAGTAAGCAATTTTTGCTTGTTCAAACTTCGTTTCCTTTCCAATTGGGCAAGCCTATACATAAGGTTGACTCGTCTTGTCGGAAACCTTTCAATCAATCGTTGCTAAAGACTCACCGGTTTCTGAAAAGCTGCTTTCCGCTCTTTCGGTCGTGTTGACAAAAGCGCGAAGCGCGGCGCCGGGTATAGTTCCGATATCTCACGTACGCACGTAACTTGGCAAACCAAACTATGTCGCCACAGCTGATGTCACACCAAGGAGTAATGATCAGGAATGTCGTTTTTTCAGTTTCCGATTTATGTTCGAGCTATTTTAAACTCACTAAAGCGCTAACATTGCTGGCCGTGGTAAGCGATTTCAGCGATGTACCTGTGGTCCTCATGAGCTAATGAAGCCGAAAATACGAGACAACAAAAAAAAAAAATATACTTCGGTGCGGATTCGAATCAAAGCATTTCTCGCGGGAAGCGAGGCACGAAACCTTATGTCCAAGGTGCCATTTCTTTTCAACATGATGTTTATTGCAGTGAAGCAATGTTCTGTGTACATGAACACTGTAGAAACTATGAAGTCACCAATCTGAAAGTGGCATGATGCAGAATATATTGCACAGCAAAGCAAAAACCCTCTAGACAATGGGCAGTGCATGCAGAGCACACCAGGATAAGAGGAAGTGCCATTCCGGTTTGAACTCACCCTGGGTGCATAACTCTTTTTGCTGCAAAATTATCTTTCTGAAGTTTTCCTTTGCTGAAACACCATATGTGCAACGGCGGACCAACGCGCGTGTTTTGCAGAGACTGCGAAGGCCAGTTAGGAAAAACCCCTTCGATAAATTGCAGTGCGATGAGATAGTGTGTCAAATTAAGCCTCTTTCTCAATGTCCGTTGCAAGATATCGCAGAGAAGCATTGCATCTTTAGAAATAATGAAGCAATCTTGAATTGTTTCTGGGACATCACAACAGTGCAATTAACTTTGGACACGTGCCTTTACCCTCTATACCGGGAAATGTCTGGACGCGTAGCTCAGAGAAAAATATTTATACGTGGCGGGAGCGGCATTTTGCCAAACCACAGACCCCAAATCTTAGAACGGTTGATTCGAGCTCGATCCTGACATCAAATCAAATGCATCTGTTAAAATGAATAACCTCATGGATTAAAACAAAACAGTCAAAAGACGAAGGACAAAGTCGTCTTTTGACTGATTTTTTTCGAGAACGTACCAACTGACCCAAGTTTCAACTCTGTTGCAACCTCATGGATGCTTCGTTTTTGAGCGCAAGAGAACGCAAGGTCATCTGCATAAGCTAATACAGTTCGTCGCCCATAATTTGAAAACCATTGATGGCTCCGCTCTTTATACCACTTATGCAAAGTGGTTCCAGGTAACGGCAGGGACAATGGGCAAACTTGTTTCACAGATGACTGAACAGTGACTGGATATGAGAGGCAGCCATTTGCAATCAAGCGTGAGGAACAGTTCTAGTGCGAAAGCATTCATACTGACGCCACAGATGAGCAACGATTTTGATTATAGCTTGCGCCTATAAGTTGTTGCCATAGCAACAATGAAGCCTATCCTAAGCATAAGCCTAACCTACTGTAGTGTAATGATTAACTACAGTCCCAAGTGGTGACCTTTGACCTTCATATTTTGTGTCACTGATTGAACCGGTATGACATCAGTGCTTTCCATGACGCTAGGCAAAGACGCGCACTGGTTGTCTTGATCGCGTAGCGACATAAGCGGCCTGTCTACCGCGTTCAGCTTCAGGTAGAGCTGGCATGGAGTCCATGCTGGGGCCGTCGCATGTAACAAATATCGCAACTCCGCAAAAGCGTTGTAGGGAAACATAGGCTAATGTTAATAAGCTGGCCGTGAAATAAAGCAGACGCCCATGCCAGACAGTGCTTTCGCTCGTATATTGTGTCTAAACATGTTGACCTCCGGCTGATGTTTTGCCACAAAGGAGTGTTGCAATACAAGGATGGAACCAACATTAACATTGTTTGAAGAAAAAAAAAGAATGAACGACACACTCGCTAGCCGCAATGGAGCCATGCTACTTGCAGAATAGACGTGAACTAGTTTGTGCGTGTTAGCGAGTGATAAACAAGCGATGTTACACAATATTAAGGTGAGAGAAATTAATAAGACGGATATTCAGATGGTAACAGTAAGAAAGAAGGAGATAATGAGATAGTAATAAGGAGGTGATGAAGGAGTTGTGTGTTACCGCATGACAGAGAAACATGCCTGACGAGACGGAGACACTGTTCTGTCAAAGTTGCGCAATGCTTTGATGTGTCTTAACATGAAAACATCCAAATCTGGGTCGGCCTACCCGAAATTTGACTTTGTTTTGACTTTAGCTGAAATCGGGTTCGGATGTGTCCGCGCGATACTGCTGACGTGTCCACACTCATATTTGGCCCACGCCACTGCTCTAAATTCGACATCGCCAAAAAAGTCGCCTGCTGGGCGAAATAAAAATTATGGGGTGCACCTAAGCTCCACATTTAAGGGTGTGGCGCAATAGCACAGGCGACTACCCGACATTTAAATCCCCGCTTTAACTAGGCGGTATGAATGTGCCTCCTTAGCATAGCCTGACTCATCATCCAAGAACACCAGGAGGTTGATTTTAATTCTACATTCCCACCCCAAAATGAGCAACCTCAAATGAGAAACTCCTCACAACTGTCTGATGTCATGTGGTCTTGTTAAGTCACAGCTGCCAGCTACCACCTGATAGAGCCATGCCTGTAATCGCTCACAACGACTACGCCGATGCCGGATGTTCTGAGTAAATGGACCACTGACGCTATCGCGTTAAAAATAATGCCTTGATCTTCGACGATCCAACGCGACTATCCTAGTTAGCAACAGAGGCAGTAGCAGCAGCAGCAGCAGAAGCATTGGCGGCGGAACGATCTTTTACGTCAGCGTAGGGGGCCAGACAGTCCTTATAGTTTGGCCGCCCATACCAGCCTACGAGACCACATCACTTCTTTGAGAGGAGCAAAGTCCTGAAATCTAGGTCGGCATTACAGGGACAGTGTGCATAATAACCAACATAATTATTAAAAAATGCACTCCCCTTTGTAACGAAAGCAAGCTTCTGTACAAACACAAAGATTAACTAACAATTGAAATCAATGAAGAGTTTCATACTCACAAAATTCGTGACTATACGAGAGCACCCCCTCTGTAATCGTTCCTGACTGCGAACTAATGCATTTTGACTGGAACGCTTGATGTATCAGCATGGGTTTTGCTGTTGCACATGCGCACCTGAAAAGAGTGTATCTTGCGTGTTTCTATCTAAAAACATTCAATTGAGAGCCAGTGGCACTCCTGTCTTCTCAGTTTTTCCCTCGTCTCATCGCTGTTATACACTTCACTGTGAACCAACTTGCTCAACTCTCCATTTTACTTTATTCGACTGCATGCTAGCGTATTCAAAACCTGCTCTCGCGGATTTTTACTTGTCATTTTGGATCTGCATCTTGAAAATTTCATATTGTGCATTTTAAATGAGGTTCTTGGAAACACAAAACAGTCATCACCTCAAAAAGTTTGAAAAAAAAATAGCAGAGGTTCAGCATAGTTAAACATGGTATTCAGCGAAAGCTTCACTGCATGGTTACTCTTAGTAGAACTATTTCGTAGCCCGATTTAATTGGCATCGGTACGACGAGCTAAGCGCAGCGTCATCGCCACTGGCGTCCATGACTGGCTCCGAGTCGAGGCGCGGTTGCTCCTCGTTGCTATATCTGGCTATACCCATCGATTTACGTCATGGCGGTTCTGTCGCGTGATGGCGCGACTTTACTTCCCCCACGTGGTTGATCACATGATCTACCCTATTCCACTCTGTGCTCAGCTCCAAGTTTGAAAGGTCAAAAGTCCCCTAAAGGTCAAAGGTTCAAGGTCATGTTCTTGTCGTGCGACAGCAAGGTGGCCCACAAGGTTACACTTCAAGCGGTCGAATGTTTTGGGGACAGGAAGGCACAGAATATATATAGCCACAATTTGTCCTGTGGCTCCATGAAGTTTAATGACTAGCTCACGCTGACATTGTGTGTTGGTTTATAGGAAAGGAAAGGTACAGTATTTGTCACATTTTTCTGTGGACTCCTGAAACGCATAGCAGCAGCTTGTCTTCCTGCTTCTTGAAGGTCAAAAGAAGGTCTAATTGAAGCCCACGCAAAGACCGGCTCTATCTATTGTAGTGAAGCTTTCGTTTCAAGCCCGCCGTAGTCACCCCTTCAGGTGGAACAGATCGTCTTAAGAGACCAAGGCAGGGCTGTCCAAAGGGAGCAACGACTGAGACTAGATTAAAAAAAAAACAATTGGGAGACGCTTATGCTCTACTTACGAGTTGACACGATAGCGAAGGTTCTTTACTTTGTTCATGTGCTTTTTCCTTCTTTTTTCATTCCACGCAACGCAACTTGGGTGCCCTCTAACACGCCTGTCCTCTAACACGACCCTTCGTGGCCTATAGGGGGTATTCACTGACGCGCTGTGCGCGGTGCATTGTGGGTAATTGAAGCGCAGTCGGCCATTTTTGTGTCCACGGAACGAACAGGGCGAACATACTAGGTATCAAGTGCTGTCGTGCGGTTCTACAAGCAGTGGCATCCGCATCTATATATGTTGTTTATTGAGCTATCGCAGACTGTAATAGACGCGTGCACAGTGTAAACAACGGAAGCTGAAGAGCTGCGCGAACGACCTCAGTATTTTAAGGTTCCGGAAGTACACACTAACAACGAGACATCTCACCGAGATGCAACGTCACGTATGGCTGGCACGGCTAGTATGGCTGGCACGGCATGGAATATGCGAAATGTATGTCAAAATGGACTTGACTGGAATCTTCTGGATGTGCCCTAGCAGCCAGCTCTTGTCACTATCCGTGCACGACTATTCTTGACGCACACGGAAGGCATATTCCCGGTAAAAGAGCAGCGCGGCGATGTATCGCTTCCAGACATGCGTATGCATGCAGCGCGCCGCCAACACCTCCTCGTCGTGTTTTGCTGCAATAAAATCCTTCAAAGAGGGCTCGCTAAACTTTGTGTTTGCCGTACTTGCCTCATTCGATCAGAAGAACTCGGATGTTCGCATCGTCTGTGTCGGCTGCTAATCAAAGCAGACCGCATGCAGATTCGGCGAAGGAGCGTAGGCTGGCAGAATTGTTTTGCAGAAGGTTTGAAGAACTTTATAAACTTATTTATCTCTAATAACAAATCAAGTTTAGCTTGGCCAAAACTGCGCTGTATTTCAATGGTTTTGCTGCAAAAAGTTATTTCGAGCCCGCAAGGCAACGAGGTGGCGTCACCGGTGTCTGTGGCCTGTGGCAGCGGTTTCTTTTGCTTCCTTACCGCCACAGACGATGCAAACATCCGACTTCTGATAGATTGAGGCAAGTACACCAAACAAGGTTTGTATTAAAGATACTGACTACCAAACGCCATTTCTATGCAGAATATCAGCGACAAAAACTCAGCGGTTTAGTTGGTATAAACGTTGGATGGCACGCACGTAATTGCACAAAGAGCGAGTTCGTCTGCTTCTACCGCGGCTCTTAACACAGCCGCTTGTAACATAGTTGCGTTCTTCGAGTAGTCAGTAGGCTTGCGATTGGTTTCTTGTCACGAAGCTCGTCCGTAGGACAAGGAATTCATGAATGTCGCACATATTTATGGGCACAGGCCGACTCTTACCGTGCAGTTGCGTATATCGACTGCACACGGGTCGGTACCAAAGTTTTATTTCGTACAGATCTCTTTCAGCATCGCGCACACTTTGCCGATAAATCGAACTGTCACTCATGATACCGATTGAGTTTTCATGACAACGGTGCTGGCATGAGGCAGAGTGACAGAGCAAACGGACGCGCACGAATAGCTAAGCTAACCGCCGCCCTGTACTCGTACTAGTCAGAACAGGACGCAAAGATGGCGTGGGCTGCATACTGACGTCAGCTGTGACGTCACGTGAATACCCCCTATAGACCGTTTTCGCGGCGAGGAGGAAAATAGCCTCGAACCGGAACGCGCTGCGCGGCTCCTCCTGTCTGGTATGTGGGGACGCGGGGATAGCAGCGGGGCGGCAGGGCATTCTACGGAGAAAGGGCACACGTTGCAGTATTTTGCACACAGACTGTCTTGAATAGCCGCAAAGTATCTAAGCCGATTAGCTGATGTGAGCGATGTGCTTTCTTTCCCTGTTCTTTCTTCTTTCGCCCCTTTCTTTCCTTCATTTCCCTGATCGTTTCATTTCCGCCGGCCGCAGTTTAGCTGCTAAGAGCTGCCGCGGTTAGCACAATCCTTTTTTTTACTCAGTTGTTTGCATTAACAAAAAAATAACAACCAAAAGGAGATGATTAACAGAAGATAAAAGGTTAACAGCGGTGGCATGCGCGTGTGTCGCTCTACACTGTTCCATTTGCAACTCACTCACTTGGGCTAAGACGAGCAGCTTCTGAATTTCAATCCCCAACCGAAAATGTTTAGCTTTGGCAGCCTTTCGTGCGAGTTCCGAACACTGATTGTCGAGTAGGGACCAGAAAAACTGAATACTTGTGCAACAACGGCAGTCTTTGGGCAACAAGCGGATGATATTCCTTGCGGCAAATATTTGCGTGATGCTGCCAGGTAAACAACTATTTCGATTCACTCACCTGAGGTTAATGCAAGTATGAAAGAACCTGTCCCACTTGAAGACAACGATATACTAATAAACTGGTTGTCAACTTATTTAGTGAAAAAGCGCTATAGTATTTTTTTTTTAAACACGCATCTCGTAAGATTTTGCTGCCGATAATAAAGGGGAATATGATCATAGGAATAGCAGCGATTGCTTGCAGTAAGCAAACCTTGCGACGAAAAATGGACTTGTTGGCAAAATTGTTGACAAAAGCAACTTTCGATGAGGTCATTATGGGACGTAATTTAAGGTCACTATTAAATAGGTATCAATTGTCCATTTTATCTTGTATTTGGATGTCAGCATGACGGCAGCGTCAGACAAACGCAACTAACGCCCAGTCAGAGAAATTTCAGGATAGCAGCTCCCGATATTGACAAGTCATCGCCACTCCCCGCACATACCGGCAACAGGTGGTTGAGTCATGTAGGCAATTCTGAAATCCGATTGCCAGGCAGTGGACGCTTGAACACCCTGCCTGATTGTCACGCAACAAACGTAGCCAGGGTAGATTAAAAGGATCCGAAATGAATAATGGATACTTAAAAATAGAACTCCAGTGGAGGTGTGGGAACTTCCGCAGCAGCCGCTCAAGCAGTAAAGAGTATATGAATGATCGGTTGACCCAACAAGTGTAGCGCGATTATCATTGCTCCTAAACGTGACATGAAACGGCTACATTCGCTTGCTTTCTTTTCTCTAATTGTTACGGTAAGCAGTCTCAAGAAATCATTTAGGAACAAACAGTAGATCGAAAGCTGCCCTCGCGGCCAGTGGTGCGCCGCCGCCTCTCTGTGCCACATAAAAGTTACACACTAATTGTAATCAGGATAGCCTTAAGCCGGCCTGATCAGGAATATATTTTTTTGTCATTTCTGACCGAATAGCTTCACTGCTACTGAATTTTTTTTTTCTTTCAGCTAGGTACTTTCAGAAAGCAAAACATTGCATGCGAAAGCTTCAAAACGCCGATTTGCGCTACTTGTCGCCTGTTCCGCGGATGGACCCCACATACCAGCATGGCGGTTGTTCACAACTCGGCCGCTAGATGGCGCCACATACACAAAATGGCAGCGCCCATGATAAAACGGTCTATAGACCAACTCCGATCTGTCACGTAAGCGCGATGCGGTGGCGCTTCTGTCGCTAGGCTGGGCCGGTTGGGGGTGAAAACTAGGCTTAGCGCCCATAGGAATACATGGACCAGAAAATTTTCAAAATTTTCTAATTTCACGGCGCACCTATGGTCTCGTTATTCGGTACAGAACAACCATGAACATCCTAGAACAGATAACGAAAGTATGAAATCTCATTAACAAGGCGAAGTATTTTTAAAATACCGCGAAACGTAGGCGGGTGCGAGTTGGGAGGGCGACTCATAGAAACACATGTAAGCATAACTTACCGCACCATTTTACTCGATTCAGCAGCACTAAACCCTTCTCATTTTTTGGTGAACGTCTTGTATCACGCCCCGACATCATGTTGCATGGCACACTACATTCCTTGCAAGTACTGCAAATCTGACGACTTGCGGGACCGTTCACAGCACGATAAACTGACCGCGCACAGTTGCAGATGGCAATGCACAACCGACGCTGTCGCTAGCAGACGCTCCGGAGCTGGAGGCGGCCACGCTAGGGATCGCCAGCTGCGCTGTCGTCTGCTGCAATGCGCGACTGTCGTTCGGTCCGTATTGTCGTACGGCGTTTGACAACTGCCTTTTAAATGTAATTCTGTCTAGGATGTATCACTTGAGGGACAGTATTATCAAGCTAATTTACTCCATGCGGCAGCACATCAGACTGTAAACAAAACTATGTGATTCGCTACATGAGCATTTTGGGGGTGTCTGGATTCACAACATAGATTATTCGGGGAATTTTAAAAGTAGACCGCCTCCGCAATGACGCAGCATAGTTCTACTAAGCGCTGGCCAATGTTTAACGACCGGCCACCACTTCTGGTGTTCTGCGAAACGAGAAAAATGTTGCGGTAAGTTGCGTTTACTTGTGTTTTTATGGGTCGCTCTCCCAACTCGCACCCCCATAAGTTTCGCGGTGATGATGATGATGAGGAGGAAAAGGGGGAGGAGGAGGAGGAGGAGGAGGAGGAGGAAGAGGAGGAGGAGGAGGAGGAGGAGGAGGAGGAGGAGGAGGAGGAGGAGGAGGAGGAGGAGGAGGAGGAGGAGGAGGAGGAGGAAAAATCATATCCGCGTTATCGGCCGCTTCTTGCGTGAGCAAGAAATTGTGAGATCAACATAATCTACATAAGGAATTTCACGCACTACGTCATGATTTAGTCTTTATTTCCACCATCCAGCAGGCGGATGAGTGTTTTTCCAATACTGTTTGTGACGTCACCGATTCGTCCAATGGAATGTTTGGCTACGAAACCAGTTTCGGTTTTGATTTACTAATTTTTTTCTCTTAAAGACAGTTAATTAAACTAATAAAATTTCGAAAAACGGTTGGTTGTGTCGGATTCGGGACACACCGAGGAATATAATACAATCAGTATCTGAAAATGATGAAAATCTACCGGAGTAGCCCTTTAATGATACTAAATACACAAAAGTATGTGCACGCATAAGGAATAGTGGAATCGGACATAATTTACTGCAATTTTACTAGCATAGGTTTTATCACTGGATACCGATGGGCTCGTTGTCGCCTATTTATTATTATTATTTTTTCACTTACAGAGGTTCGGGAATTAACCTGCCACTATCCGTCTCGGTACCTACAAACTTGGCCTTGTCACGTGGTTACATGATGTCACACATCTCAAGACCAGTCACCACTCAGCCACGCCAGCTGCCACCTACTAGACCCCCTACCAGTCCGGCCATGTCACGTAGTCTCGTGACGTCGTTGTGTCAGAGAGATACCTCTGACACCATATTTTACACAGCTCCACTACAAGGTGCATTTCGCTCTCTGCTCGATGCAGTAACCACACTGCCCTAGGACCTAGGGTGTGTAAATCGGTTCGGGCCGGCCGTTTTTGATTTTTAAAATCCAACTAGTGGGGGACTAACGAAGCAACTGTAACCATTTGCAGCCAATTGCAAAGTAAACTGGAGTCGATTGGGCATTCCAACTGATTGCAATCGAAAGTCCGATTATTATATTAGTTCAACTGGGCACGATAAATCGTGTTAAAGCAGGCGTTACTGCAGGGGTTTTTCAAGCCTTCTATATAAACATATATAATAAGTTGGGTAGGGAAGAGAGAGGTGTGCTATCATGTCGCAGACGTCTTTTAATCAAGCTCAGTGCAGAGCAAGTTATATGGGAGTACACTGTGCATCTATATCTTGCCACTCTTCGTCTATGCCAAAAATAGGTTGGCTTGCTTCGCAGTTCTGGATTGTTTTGCGTTCCTTTATATATTATTTCTGTTTCTGTCTTACACACCTCTTTCTAACATTGCCCGCCTGCACGATAAAAAAAAGAAATACACTCGCTAATTGCCGTTCGTGGTATCACGCCATTCTCACGATACAGAACCCTGTACCGCTTCGAGATTTTCGTTTGATTAGGGTAATAGTATTGGGCCTTGCGCAGACACACCGTGGTTCGAAATCAGGACTTCGTACGGAAGCAAGATTATCTCAATCGCGAACCCAGCCGCAGAGTCGCAACGAGGTGCGCCTCTTTTACGTGTTCGGTCTCGTGACTTTAGGCGCGACAATATGTGCGCGCCACTTGTGCCGGGCGGCTTGTCACCTGAGTGGGCGTTATTTATGCGCGCCGGTGGGAGCAGCGTGTCGCGGAGCAGGTTCGCGACCTCCGGAGCTGCCCCCTGGCGGACGGAGGGAGGCTTCGCAACGGGGAGTCAGCGCGGTGGGAGGGCCATCAATAAAGTACCGGCCGATACCCGATTCTCGGGACTCCGTCGCCTCACCGTCAGGTGGTACCGCGCAGACACCACCCCTGCTGCGTCTGCTCCTTTGTTTGCCGGCCAGGACCGGCGATACGGTCTCTTGTAATCCAGGATTCATTTTTAGCCTGTTAGCCGGATCAATGCCAGGATTGTGGATGGTAGCACAACGGCGGGCGTATACTGTAGACGGACAATCGGCATTAAGTGAGCATATCTTCCTTTTGCACAGAAAAGCCAAGGAGACTTTCTCGAATACAGGCATGCTAAAATCAAAATAGCACCAGATTTATTTAATTCTTCGTTCGCCTCAATTATAAAGCTGCCTCGTTTCTGTCAAGTCTGCGCTATTTCGTTGTAGCTCTGGAAGGCGAAAGTGGTCACGGAAAGAAACTTTTGAGGGCTGGTTTTGCTTTCCAAGTTTCGGCGTCACGACTCATTAAAAAAAAAAAATGGTAGGGTGCGAAAGAGACGTGTGCGGGGTGTGATAAAAAGACGGGCGAGCGTAAGAGATGCGAAAGCTTTTGCACACAGAAGGAAGATTATGGAAACGATGACGTGTAGTGCAGAGCCCGATAGTTTGTTGTAGTTTGCGCGCGGGGCGATTGATTACGGCGATAGCCATAGAGAAACATACTTACGTAAAGAGCGGGCACTCGAGCCGTTTCGCGGCAGAGCAAGTAATGTGTGCTTCCCCTTCACCTCAAACGTAGACAGCTCATCATACGTCCACCGGATTACATCGAAGCGTCCCATTTCTATATAGACGTTGGTGTTGCGCCGGTCATGTGCCACCTCGACGCGCTTTTTAACGCGTCGCCGGTAAGTTTTCTTTTGCTCGTAGAATTAATTTTGATGATTCTTGAGCTAAGAACATCTTAGCAAATTGTTTAGTGTGCTGTATGAACGTATTTTGCACGCCTAAAATATAATATGAGTCACGAAGGAAATTTATCATGCATCCATCCGTTTTGACTTGCACCCTCTTATAGGAAGAGCATGTGCATTGTACTTCCAAAGCTTACTTCTTGAAAATTTACGTGCAACACATTCCGTTTAAAAGACAATTTGATATCTGCGGCTCACCCGTATTGTATCCTAATCGTTTTATTTGGCGATGCTCGAACAGTGTAATGCTGTTTTGAAATCGTTTTGTGAAGGCTGTTTACCCCGCTGTATATGAACGATGCACACGCCTTGGCCGGTTCCCAAGAGCCTTTTGTTTTACTTTACGCATTGCTTATCATTTCTAAATCGTTCTTGAATGGTAGAGGCTCTAGGTAATACTGACGTGAACTATTCTAATCTTTATTATCTGCTACGAACAGCCGCAGACATATGGCCTTATCACTTTGCTTGTAACGTGCAGAATGATCTAAGCAACGCCGCGAGTATTTTTTTTTTTGTTCGTTTTGTGCATGTTCAAACCACCGGGCAAGGCTTCATAATTTTGCCCGTCGTGCTAGATGTTCTAAGAAATTGGTCGAATGATTGCAGCCACTCGTGTCTGCTCTGTTTCAGGTTGTTCCAGGTCCAGGCTTTACCATGCATTTTTCTTGCTTATCTGTGTAGTATGATTCATTTCATACTGTGATCCAGCATTCTTGTTATGCAATTCAAAGTGTAAACAAGAAAAAAAAAATTATGGAACCAATGCTTCTTATTTATGAAAGGGAGAAAAGCGACTCAATAAAGGCTAAAGTTAGAATGAGAACAGCTCTGATCACATTGCTCCGACCTGCATGAATTAATTCAGCCTTGCTTAGATCCTTCGAGAAGCTTGGGGGTATTTCGAGTGAAAAAGTTGCGATCCGCGGTTTTATTACATCTGTATTTATGGCATGCTTAGGATTGAAATGTTGACGCCGCGCTCCACTTAGACGATGAGGTTGAATATTTAATAGCCAAATGTAGATCAGTTTTGAAACCGAAATAGAAACAGAGCTAAAACACGAGCCTAAAATCTCGGAGGATGAAATTAGCGGTCTGACAAGCCACTCGGGGCGCTGGCGGCAGGGCAGTAGCTCGGCCGCAGGGCCCTACGGGAGTGTGCCCTCTTTAAGTAAGTATATGTTTATCTACGCAATAGCTGCGATGTTCGGTACTAGCTTCCCGCTACGAATACCTGGGCTGGAATATGTGCTGTGTTGAAGGTTTTCTTTTGGCCCAACCTTGATTGGGTTCGACAGTGTGAAGTGTAAAGCTTTTGCGTCAAGGTTATTCCAGGCTTAACCTGGTTAGACCGACTATACCGTGTGAGGGCACTGTTTGAATTACCCGCGTCAGGGCACGTGACTGACATCACGACCTGGGGGAAAATCAGGAATCCGGCGCAGCCAAGGTCGTTGCTCGGCTCTGATGATCGCATAAGTGTTTCCTCATTAAAATGCGTCACTGGTGTCATTGAGATGAGCTTTGCAATCCCACTGTCTGGAACAGGAAAAAAGCCTAATATGTCCGCTTAATGCAAATAACTTATTTAAAAGCAGTATAATTAAAGCACGTACTACATCTAATGCAAGCGTCGCACCTAGACATTCATTTCTGAGTCACACTTGCAACAAGGCAAAAAAGTCACGCCAAACTACAGTAACGCCATGTCATTCAAAGTAAGCTACAAAACTGTTTTAAAAAAAGCTATTCCAAGCTATCCAGCGTGCCCACCATTATTGGGAAGCGGAAAAAAAATAGATCAATGATTAAATGAAACAGGTAATCCAGCTCCTCTTCAATGGCATTGCTGGAAAGGCGTTCCAAGGCATCTCTTAGATTGCAATTGCTGCAAAGTTTTGAGCAGCCTTTAGCATGTCTAAGATCAGCACAGAGCTCGGATTCCTTCGGTCCTTTTGGTGTACTGCTCTAGAACGCACCGTCCTCAAAGGCCTTCGCCTCGACCGAGCGGCGCGTTCTGAGACAATCTCGTCTTTCTTATACGCCTTCCCCCCTCCTCATGCATTACGGCGTGGTTGAGGGGTACATTAAGAAACATATGTGCCGTGGCGCAGAAAGAACAACAAAAAATTATACCCAATAAGAATAAGAGACCACAGCAGACTTGCACCATAAGGGCACCGTGTGTTTTTACGATTCTGTACTTTTCTTTCTGTGCTCTTGTGCGCACAAAGTTTGGGGCGGTCCTTATCAACGTTGTTACATTTATTGCCATAAATATTACAAGCTGAGAAGTGCGCGTTTGGCTTCGTTTGGATTATAGGGGTTAGCATCCCAAAGTGGCTTAATTAAGCTATCAGGGATGCCCCAGTGGCGGCTCCAAAAATTGCAAGGGGGCACACGGACTTCCTTATAAAAAAAAAAAAAAAAAAAAAAAAAAGATTTCTTTATCTACTTTTTAATTGTACAACAATTTTTGTGCGCTTTGTTGTTCAACAATTGACGAACGATTTAGACCTTTTTACCATAACGCATGGTTTGAATATTAACGGTTACGTGCGTGACTAATATTTATATATAATTATTAGATATTTACCTTACAATAATGTAACTTCAATAATAACGCCACTTAAAGCACAACAGTAAATGCAAGCGAAAAGTAAACAACACAGGCACTTTTATAGTTCTTGCTTCGAATGCAGACGCTCGGGGATGTACACTGCGTACCTTAGAGCAAGCACTGTTCGTTTCTGATTCGGGATTCGAAACGGCGTCGAACACCGCACAAGCCTATACCGCAAAAAAGCATGCAAGGCACTTTCAGGATATGAACAGAAAAGACTTCCTGTTTCAAGATAGGCTGCTGCTTATAAGTATACTGTTCAACGCGCGCAATAACCGGTTGGACTTAAAAAAGTCCAACCGGTTATTATATATTTAAAGTCTAGATAAAGTTCAACAACGTTCTGCGTGCGTAGTCCTGCGACATGCAAACACCTATACGCTGGCGACGCTTCATGGGGTGCAGCCAGCAGGGTGCCTTATGTCACGTCGTTTTTCGCTCGCTGTACCCACCATCGCTTTTAATTACCTCCAGGGGAGGAAAAGGACCACCCGATGTGGCTTAGTGTCAGGCACGGGCGCTAGGGAAGGTGTATGTATTTTCGATTCTATCTTCTGATACAGTTCGTAAAAAGATGTGAGGTATATCGAGTGCACAAAGTATAAGCATCAGAGTATTGGCATCTAAAATACATTATAATATCTGTTTTATACGCTGAATGTAAAGCATGTATACGCTAAATAGAGTATCTTGAACTTTTGAACGGTACTTCATATCCAAAAAGTGCGTCGCAGGAACCGGCGGCTCTCGCCAAAGGATGACGCATTGAAAAAAGAGATGACATTGATTTAGAAAGAGACGATAGGCCCAATAGCCTTTTGCCAACCAAGTCTCGTTTCTTCCTACAATCGGTGTTTGGAAAATAGCCTATGCATATGCGCTGCAGAAGAAAGGGGACGCTAACGACTTGAAAATTTACAGACCAATCAGATTACTGTCCGTTACATACAAGGTATTTACTAAGGCAATCGCTAATAGAATCAGGACAACCTCAGACCTTAATTAACCAAAGGATCAAGCAGGATTTCGGAAAGGGTACTGTACCATCGATTACGTCCACACTATCAACCAGGTGATAAAAAAGTGCTCGGAATATAACCAGCCCCTATATCATTCATTCACAACGAGAAAGCATCTGACTCGGTAAAAACATCAGCATTGCGAGATTGGGGTGTAGGTGAGCCACATGTGAAAGTACTGGAAGATATCTATATTGGCTGCACAGCAACCATATAGTTCGGCATAAAGAAAGCGATAAAATTCCAATCAAGAAAGCTGTTAGGCTAGGAGACACGATCTCCCCAGTGCTATTTACTTAGAGAGCGTATTGAAAGACATGGAATGGGAGCAGTTAGGCATCAGGGTCGATGGAGAATAACTGATTAATCTGCAATTAGCTTATGACATTGCCTTGTTAAGTAATTCAGAGGAACAATTGCAATTTATGATTAATGATATAGGCAGCAGAAGCAGAAGTCTAAAAATTAATATGCAGAAGACTAAGGTAATGATGAAATGCCTGGAAAAGGAACAGAAGTCTAAAAGAGGTAGTAAAGGGCTCGGAGTGGTAGGCGAATATGTCTACTTAGGACAGGCAGTAACCGCAGATCCGGACCATGAAAGGGAATTAACTAGAAGAATAAGATATCGATGGAGCGTATTTGGCAAGTATCATTCGAAGATTACGGCTACCAGCTTACAGGTATCACTCAAGAAGAAAGTGTATAACAGTTGTATCCTACCGATACTCAGCTACGCTGCTGAAACATGGAGATTAACGAATAGAGTTTTACTTAAGTTGAGGACAACACAGAGGGCTATGGAACGGAAAATGGTAGGTGTAACGTTAAGTGATAGGAAGCGTGCAGAGTGGGTCAGATAAATAACTCCATTTATTGACATTCTAGAGGAAATCAAGAAGAAATGGGCATGGGCAGGATATGTTTCGCGAAGAGAAGACCACTGATGGTCTCTAAGTGTAACTAATTGTACTCCAATTGAAGGTAAACGTAGCAGGGGGGTGGCAGAAAAATAAATGGATGGAGGAGGTTAGAAAATTCGCAGGGGTGAAGTGGATGCAGCCAGCACATGGACCGGCTTAATTGGAGGAAAATGGGAGAGGTGTTCTCGACAGCTCGCCGAGGCTCCTTCCTTTTGCTTCCGGAGTCGCACTGACGGGGTTGCTGAGAGAGCAAATGAGAGTGCCTCGAAACGAAGACACCAACACACGTCAATTTCCAATAAGGCAGTTATGTACCCTAGACAGACAGACACGACAACACACCAGCCTCATTGATGTCACCGGTATTGCTACTGCATGACGAAAGCTACTTACTGTGTACGAAATGCACTGGTGGAGAGTGGTGGCATCACACAAAACTATAGCCAGATGTTTTTCGCTACAAATGTCACATGCGCTGGTTTTTGCTGCTGCGCACAAAGGGCGCCATAAATCTGTGCCACTTAAAGTCCCCGGGAGTCAGTGCAACCTAAAGCCCCTCTGTCCTTGTGGCGCTTAGAGTGCCTCGCGCGCGCCGAGTTCCGCGCATCGAGTCTTTTTCTCCAATCAGCCACCTGGCATACACACTCACCTATCACATTAAATGAAATCAGGAATCAGTCTTTGTTACGTTCTCTGCCATTATTAGATCATGAATGAGACACGAAAGCAGTTTTTCTCGTGTGCACTGCTATATCTGAAGGCAATTCTCCTCATAGTCAGCTTCACGTTTCACACATGGCGTTAAAGCAAATGAGATCATGAAGGGTGCACTGGATCAGCATTATTCTCTCGCAGGGACAGCTGTGGAATCATGTTGATGAGCAGTGCGGCATGACGGGCCCCCACCCACGACATGAGTGGCATAGCTGTTTGTGAGAAAGGAGGAACTTGGTGGCTTAGTCAACGCCGAGTGAATGGACCTAGACCCCTCGCAAGAAGGCAACCCACCGCTGGGACCGCCGCTTTCTGCAAGTGGCACCTCCGGGCTGATACCAATGAGAGGAATCTGCAGTCGCCCTTCGCCCGTTTTCCCCTCCATGTTTTACTTTCCAATTGCCTTTCTCCTGCTTTCTTGTCTCCTCTTCTTTTCTCGGCATCCTTCTCTTTCTGGAGGCTAGAGCTTGACTAGTGTGGAGTAGCTACCCTGTGTTTGTCAATAGTGTACAGCTGGTGGGAGCAAGTGTTCCTAATCGAAATTCTTGTGCCGTCCCCTTGCTGTGCTCCATAGCGGGTGGGTGGCACTGTAGCCCAAAACACACGCACGTGATGATTCTATATATTTATAAAAAATTGTCACCTAGCTACTAATTGGCATGCAGCCGTTAGCTAGCAGATTATATGAATGGCCACCGGGCGTAGATATATGAAGCACTCCATTAACCAAGCCATATGTGCGTGTCTGCGTCTCCTGGACCCAAGGGTCCTGCAAGGCTGCATTCCGATCTCACGGTCTCAAAGACGAATTGCGAGTTGGCAGCGCCTGCCAATTTTGACATGTCACGTGGTCTCTATACAGTGCCATGCATGCGGTCAGATACGCTTCTTTCAGGTAGAAGGCTTTAAGATCTCATGCGGATACTTCCAAGCGACAATGTCTTCGTCCCCTGCAACCAGCAGCGAGTACTGGCCTCCTTTCTCTACTCAGGCCGCAGTCAGCGACGCACGACTTTAGACGAGTATAACGTTGTTGTTTGTGTAAAACCTCCTTTACAGTCGTGAGTTCATTGCGGAGGAAAACTCGATGCACACAGCAATAAGCACTTTGTGAATTCGCCGTACTCTTTCGTGCATCGTCTGATGTTTGCACTCCGTGGGCGCTTAAGGGGGGGTATCGAAAGACGAGTTTAGTCCACCCTTCACCTTGACATCCATCCTCAACCTATACCGCAAGCAAGCGTATGCTTCTGATCATCTACCGACAGAAACCGCCGATGACACGGCCCCTCTTGTTCTTACATTCACTCTTCGCAGTACGGGAGGAAGTTGAAGCACATATCACCTGATGTCACCTCTTCGAAATCCACGGTGGAAAAGAGATGCAAGGATGCGCAGAAAACAAAAGGGTTTGCAAGAAAACTTGCAACGGTTGAAATTCAGTGCCATCGACAAGAATGCAAGTTGATTTTGTTGGTGTACCTGTTGTGCTCTAATGGGAAAATCGCCAGTTGAGTCCATGTTTTTTTATTTTAGTGAGAACAATGGTTGGCGTTAGGAAATATTTGCCGTAGCAGACAGAGCCGAACGAACGAGTCGTGGTCCAAGCGCTACTCGTATCAGGTGCAAGACGGAGACCCTTTGAGGCGTGTCACTTTGTTCTTATGTTGTATCTGACCATATCTTCAAACCGATTTGGCTGGACTACTTGCGCAAGTTATCAATTAAGCGCCGCCATGATCGACGTCAGTCAAGTGCTGAAGGAAACCAGCGACACCGGCATTAGGCCCTAAAGAAAACTATGAAGGCGGATTGGTTTCAACCTTTTCAAAAACTTCGCTACACCGAGTACACTAAAGATTCCAGAAATAGAGGCGAAATTTTTTAACCTCACCTAATTTTTACTACCTCTATTAATATTGACAGCTTCAGTGTTGTATCGAACACTCAACGAAGCAGTATCGAAAGTCTGTTTTAGACATGAATTTGTATTTTATATTTTTTATTTTTACCTGTAATGCAATTCTTTAGGCTATCATATATGTAATGGTGCCAGAGATTGTGTACCTTGTATTCGTATGCTTCATGCAGGTTAGTTTCTATTGCAGTTCTCTGAAAACATACTATACTTTTTTTGCTCGTCCTGCTGTGATTGAGAGTGTCTCAAAAATCATACGAGTGTTGCCACGTTATATAACTTTTATGCGGAGATATTGAACTGAGATCCTGGCTCCATTTCAAATAGCAAATTAATCCAAACGGTACACTTGAGCGACAAGACTCGCTGCGTGAAGAGAGCCTGAGCATCTGAGCCGAGTACTCGCTTATTGAAGACCGCATATTCAAACACAAAGCCAAAATGCCGAAAACAAAATATCTTACAAATGCGTTCGGCACTTACCAAGCTCCTGTAGGCAGGCATGCTCTTAAGCCGGTCATTTCAGAAGACAAGCAGGCGCTTAAAATTCACCGGTTACGGCATGGCCAAAGACACTAACGGGATGATATGCGCTCTTGGACTCAAAGCACTCAATGGAACTTCACTAACTCGTACGATTACTTGCCATGTCTACTTTAAAGAAAAAGAAAATGCGCCAATTGCGATGTCAGATAAGCAGAAAAAAAAAAAAGATTTCTTCTTCATGCGAAGTTGCACATTGACTGGGGCATGTTCGCCTGGGACAAAAAAAAAGTTAAAGCAATAAAGTACCAAATCTCTCAAGCACCTCTCACATAACCCCCTCAAGACAAGCAGGTTAAATTTCAAAACAGAAATGTTTGGACTATTGTAAATAAACTAGAGGACACTTAAGACGCTCACATGCGGTGAAAACCAACCCATGAATGTCTCATCGTGATTTCTGTTTGTCTTCTTTTCTTTATTGATATCACTTTTCGATTGGTTATTCCTTTTTTACTACGACTGTCACAACTACTGACGGCATCGCGCATTCATCAGGCCCGCCTTTGCTCAGAGCTTGGAGCAACGATCGAGCATTCGCGGCCTGGGTGCTTGCAAGCCGAGCACCCCGGTTCGACTCCCTTCCTTTCCAAGTTAACCAAATATTTATTTTTAGCTTATTCATTGCTTTACAGGACGCGTCCTAATAAACTGCGTCATTTTAAATGTATATATATATATTTTTTTTTTCTCTCTTTTTGACCAATGACCTGACCTGGGATATGCGGCCTTTTCTACTTGCTACCGGTTGCTGATTGGTCTCCGCTGTGGTGACGGTACACTCCCGCTTGAACAACTTGAGTTTTTTCAAACCATATTTTCTGGGACAACACCGGGTTTCGCTGCTGATGGGCTCGTTTAACACTCTTTCATGAGCCTTATCACCATTCATTAATTCGCACTGGTTTATTTCAGTCACCTGATGTCATCTTTCCACGATGGGATCATACTTTCAAAGTTCAACGAATAAAGTGTCATTCATCGTCTTATGCCAATTTATTCACGCCTCGTACTATCACTTAATGGAAAGCTCGATATCCGACATCGTTACAGAAACTGACATAAACAATTCCAAGAGCTACTTCGCTGTGAAGGAAATCTGTAGAATACTGGAAGAATGGCGTAGTTCTTCATGTTCCGACTTATGTTTCATATTCATATTTTTTACTGCATTTAATGTGTCGCGAGTATAAAAGATCCCCCCCCTCTATACCGTCCCCTGGAGGGCCTTTACGGGCACCATGAATAAATATCAGGTTCATATGTAAAAGACAAGCGTATACCTGCCGCCTTCTTCTGTTCCGCACATCACCCATGATAAATCAAACTAAGGCCAATAGCGGTTTGAGATTTCAACCTTTCAAACTCTGGCTAGAACCGCTTGCTATCGCATCGCTGATTCTGCAGATGGGGCCAATACTGTTTGATGCCGCGATTAATGAGAACCTCACTCATATTATTAGGAAACTTACACCTGCAAAAAAATATCTCGTTCTTCCCTTGATTTGTCTTTTCTCCGTCGTTGCCTTGATGGTTTTTAAGTGTCCGATGACTCTGGTTTACACTTCACGCTGGTTGCAAAACGCACGTAAAGTGCTCCAGTGGTTACAACTGTGAAGGGGTTTGAACACGCCGGTGATGTTCCTTGTATTTTCAGTGTGCCGACTGCTGTGACAAATGTGTTTTTATTTTTACCTACATTTATTACTTCTTCAATAAATTCATCTTCCTTCTGTTGGCAAAGACAGGAGTTGTACAAGCCTACACAGTTGAACGCTGCGACGTACACCAAACAGGACGACAAACAATAGAAGACGCGATCACAGCAACAACAACAAGTCGAAGAATGTAAGTTACTTTTTTTTTTTTTTGTCTGAATAATTTTGTGCTTGATAAGACAACAAAACGACCCCGTTTACAGAATGAATAAACCAGCATATACCCTAATAAAAACAGGAAACCAAGCGCTTTCGAAAAAAATGAATAAAAGGACAGCATCTTTTTCTTTCAGCGCATTCCGATGCTATCAAATGCTTTTTTTATTTTAATGCAGCCCTTCTCAGCCTTATTTCTGAACATCCTTCACGGCCTTGAAAATTGAAAATCGCGAGAAAGTTGCTTGGCGCTTTATCACAAGCCTAAATTAAATCTCATCACAGCTCAGCTTGTGATGCTGCAGTAAACACTGATATGATTGCACAGCATTGGAATCTATATTTTCTCATTTTCCTCTACGCTTTCTGTATTTTTGCTCTCGAAATTACACTCGGGTTTCTCCAGTATTATTTTTTGTTTATTTCGCACGATGGAGCACATAATATGCTTGTTTGTCTAAATGTTCAATCTCAGCCGGAACCTGTATAACCGGTTATTTCCTTCATCGTTTAGATGAATCGCAGCAAAATGTTGTTCTAACATTTCGTGTTTCCATCAAGTTATCCAATTCTGACAGGACGCACGTGTGCCTGTCGTGAAGAATGCTGACCCTCTTTCGTAGTCGAATACCGCCTTATATGTGTAGTTTGTTTTGGTTTATGGGGCTCAACGTCCCGAAGCGACTATGAAAGATGCCGTAGTGGAGGACTCCGGGAATTTCGAGCACCTGGGGTTCTTTAACTTGCACTGACATCGCACAGCACACGGGCGCCTTGCTTTTCGCCTCCATCGAAAAGCGCCGCCGTGGCCAGAGTTCGATGCATCCCGCGTCCTTGGGTTCAGCAGTCAGGCGCCGTAACCAATGAGTCATCACAGCGGGGCGTTTTTAGCTACACTGGAAGTTGGTTGTTTATCAAGAACCGCCAATTCTGCACCTTGCATCGGTGCGATTCGGTGATTAAGTAACGCCACTCTTCAATGCCAAACTTATTAATACACCAGAGCCTGTGATCAGATAAAAAGGAACAGTGCACAGTAGCAAGTGACGTAAAAAGGCATGACAAAGTTTGCGCTCGACCATCCCTGATTTCTTTATCGCATTGCCAATTGTCATTTCTTAATCCTGCGAGAAAAAAACCTTTTCTGCCTTCTAACAGCCTATGAATTTTTCAAGAAGTGCGAAATGTCCAAGCCTTGTACTTTGGTAGACGCCATGAAATGTTTGTGCCACCTAGCAGTTAGTAATATTTATTTTGTTTTGTATTTGAGCCCGAAATGGCCATTCTTGTAAATTTTTTATCGCAAGATGTATCACACGAGATGTACGAGCATTCTCTGAAGGCTTCATTGACCGGTTGAATAATGTACTATACTTGATAAACATGTTCGAACTAGAATAGAACAGAGTCCATCACTAAAAACAAATTTCGCAGGAAAGTAAAATTTGCAGGGTACTCAGCCTCAAACTTTGTACTTAGGCGGTAGAAATTATGACAACAAAAGTGACCCCTTAAATATCTAATATTTCTCAATTTATCTCATCGTCTTTTGCACCTGTTTTCTTGTTTTTTAGGGAAGAAAAAAGTTTTGAAACTTTACAGACATCCCCGCCGGAGGCTGTTGTCCGTGAATGCTTTCGCAGTGCGCAGCACCGCATTAAATCTTGATGACAAATGACGAGAAATGGTGATGACGATGGTGATTTTCGTTTTCACCAGGCTTTATTCAACAAGGAAGCTATGTGTCTCATTTGAGCATGTATTTCCCGCTTCTTTCGTTGCTTTTTTACAGACGAAATATTATCAGAAAGGTGAGTCCCTTCAATACATACCAGCGAAGTAATGAAAGCACGAGCATATTAAAGGCTATGTACTGCAATTAAGAAGCAAAAGAAGAATGGCGCGGCAAAAACCATTCTTCGGTTAGAACATGCCGTCAACGTCGAGGTGCAGAGCTCCGCCCCTCGAACTTACTTAGCACGCACGAACGAAGACCTATGGAGCTTGAAAATAATAAAAAGAGCACCATGAGCATTTTTTTCTTTTTCTGTGGCCTGCATTGAGCAGCCTGGTGCCTGCACTCCCTCTCCTTGATTGTGTCGTAACCATTAGGTTGGAGATGTACGGTCCACCCAGTAAAGGTGCGAAATGTGTGGTGGCAAGGTTAATTCCGGAATCCGGCACCATATCATTTTCGGCCACTGGTAGCAGGAGTACATAAACACTTCGCTGTTGCCGAAGTGTTGAAGGAATGGCGAATTTGTTAACTTAGGGCTTCGTGAATAGTACAATCGAATAATGCAGCTGAGAAGCGATTCGTACGCAAATTCAACATTATGTTCGTTACTTGCGCGAATGTTCGCATCTACAAAACGAGCAATGGAGGAACACTGAACCACCATCAGCAATACGGTGCTACAATTCAGGGAGTTTAACCTGTAACATAGTCCTTTAAAAGCGCCACGAGCATTGCACAACGGTTGCAGACAGAGGGAAGGCCTTACTAGTGAAAAGCTAAAATAGCGGAGTTCAATCACGGGGCGCGTCACTACGTCCAACGTCGCACATCAAGCGAGCATCGTTTGCACTTGGCCTGCACCAAAACACGTGGCGACGGCCCACGCTTGGAAATTGCATTTCACGTGCTGAATGTGTGGGGACGTTCCAGGTAGTCAGAACAGCGCTAAGAAAAGTAACATAAATCACGCGCATTTGGAATTTTCGAAAGTAAAGAGCAGCGTAAATGCGCACTGCGGTTCTGTGCACCTGACAAGACGCCGTCAACTTTCAAGAGATTTGTCAGGGAAGTTGTGTTTTAACACATTCTTCGGCAACTGTCTGAATAACGAGAGCCCGCTTTGCCCTTTCGCTCCTCCCTCGGTGAAGGGACGACATGAGCGGAGAATTCGCGCTGCCACTTACAGATGGCGCTACCGCTGGCAGCACGGTGCATTCGTGACCCTCGGGCCGTCGGACGGAGGGGGTCGTTATTTATCGCCTTATCGGCCCGACTGGTCAAACCACTCGCACGGGTAATCCGAATCCAATCACGGCAGCGCGCGGGCCCGCGGTGTTAGCGATCGCGTTTTGTTATGACGTCCATTATTCAGCCCCGTTGCCAGGCGCGATTCTTCCTGCCTTTAGCGCGGGGCGACGTTGGCATTGGGACCGCATCCTCCCGTTGTTCGAGCGTCCGACGCGCAGCGAACAAGCATTCTTAATGGCACCACTTAGCGCTCGCGTTGCTGCCGCCGATTTCGCGCCGTTTCGAAATGATAGGCGCGATGGTTTGGCGGCAGCCGTGACCGGCCGCTCGCGGTTTGGAACGGCTCCAACTGTGTGATGATGGGGGCCCCCTTTTGTGTGGCTAACGTGTAGCAAGAGCTGTACAACTCGGCGGCTGCACGTGCGCGGCAAAGACGCTTATCGCGATGTAAGACAAACCGTGCGCCGATGGGAGCTGATGCCGGGACTGCTGACGAGGCGCGAAGTGCGGCTCTGCTCATCGCGTGTTCTCGGGCGGCACGGTTCCGACAGCAGCGCGCCTGCCGGCCGAGCTGGAAAGTTCTCTACATTTGCCGCCACATTTGTTCGCAGGAAAGAATCACTCCAAATTAGACCTTTTTATGCTACAGAACAGCCGACCGCCAAAACATGAGTACGTCTGAACTCGGCGACATTGAGGGCAGGAGCAGCCAACACGAATGGAAAAGTATAACAACAGAGTGGCTGTAACGATAGGCCCACTGAATTCTGTCAACCGCCATATGATCTTTCGTGAGGTTGTAGATGCTAATTGGGTAGATACTACTGGCGAGACATGGTGTGAGTGCATTTCCAGAGCAGTGTTTCACTCGGTAGTCTCTTAGTCGCCGCTATGGAGAGCCAGCTAACCAGAAAAGAATGAAGCAAATCTTTACACTATACATCAGTACACGTAAACATTAGATTGCCGCGGTAGAGCCAGCTTGCTTAATGGCCAATTTCTTAAGCGATTTCGCGCCTTCCTCTAAAAAACCGATAAAATAAACCCAAAGGAGATTTACACTGCAGCGGTACCGCCTTTTTTCAAAATTGACGAAGCAACAGATTCGTTAGCCGTGTAGTGGCGCCCCTTATGATCTAAAACTCTGGGAGGCAAGAAGAACCCTTGTACTCACCTCTCGATACCTCCTGGTAGTTAGATGTGGCGTAATGACAATTATTACTCGCCAGCTGACCGGAGAGGTAGCCAAGCTATTGTGACCTTTTTCGAAAGCTCTATGCAAACTAGTGCCAAGTCCTTACGACATGATGGCCTGTGTGCTGTCTTTGCGACTTGGAGTCATAAAACCTTGCCCATTTTATGGGGTATTCTTTTCTAGCACACTCTGCAGCGGGCGTCGCGTAAAAGCTGCAGCGATCAGGTTGTGGTCCACCGACAAGGTGCAGCTGCTGATGAAGCAGTGCCAAATATTACTAAGCGTGCGCTTCAACGCCACAGGCGACAACCGCCGCGGGTATCCAAGCACTCTAAACAACCCACACGGCATTTGACATCCGACGGACGACCGTCGGTAAGCCCGCTTCGGACGTTCGGACCTCCGTCGGTCATCCGGTTTTTGTCCCGAAGTCACCTCTCGGACGTCCTATGGACCATCCGATGCAAGACCGCAGAACATGTACAGTTAATCCAGCGGACGTCCGAGCGCGGACATACGGACTATTCTCGGACGTTTCATGTAGCATGCATACCTAGCAAATCCGCGTGGTTTCTAAATGCATTTGTTTATAAAACGGTGGCAGGCCACTGTTTTTATTAAAAGAACCAGTCGCAAGTGAAATGAAAGTTTTATTTCACGATATGTACATACATCAAGAAGAACGTGTTTAGTCAGACGTGCTATTGCGGGTTGAGCTGACCGTTCCGATGAATTCCTCGGCCACGATTACGCGACAGCCTCAGAGGTGCCCCTTGAGTCTGAGTGTAGGCTCCTCACTGCAGCTAGAAAAAAATGCAGTTCAAAATACCACAATGAGAACTCAAAATTGTTTGGTCGC
Source organism: Amblyomma maculatum (assembly GCF_055883805.1). Classification (NCBI taxonomy): domain Eukaryota; kingdom Metazoa; phylum Arthropoda; class Arachnida; order Ixodida; family Ixodidae; genus Amblyomma; species Amblyomma maculatum. The sequence goes on along the minus strand of NC_139350.1, from coordinate 1,249,189 downwards.
GCAAAACATTTGCACAGCGAATGACAATCATGGGATGATTACTACTACTACTATCTAAAAAGATGAAAGCAGTGTCTCTGGGAGCAAAGAGTAAGAACGTATGCAACTTTAACCAGAGCTGCGTTCTAACTGTTGCAACTTTTAACACTAAACGCGAATCGTAACATCTTTCTATCGGTTAATCCGCTCGCTTATTCGGCTGTTATATGCCAGATAGTACATAACTGTATCGTTATTAATATCAGTTTCGGCAATTTACTTGCCTGATACGATTAGAATCAAGCTGAAACCTGTGCCTGCAGCATCGGCGGTCGGCGACCCAGATAACGCGGCTTGCCTGCTTATGGGTCGCCGCGGCAACGATGCTGCAGAAGGATTTCGAAGGATTTGTGGTCGAATCAGGCAAGTACATAATCTAAACTGGTATTAAAAAAGACAGACGGTTGTATGCTATACGTGTGCCGAATTTCAGCGTGAATAAGCGAGCGGTTTAACCGACAGAAGCATTTTGCGGTCCGTGTTGACCGTTGGAACACTCGTACCAAATGAACCACTCCCAAAACCAAAATTTGCACTGTTAATTACTAGACAGATTGAAGAGCACTTAAAAAACCCTGATGGATGCATTATAAGATGTTTACTTACCACGACACAGCTAGATGCACCGGATTGTGAATCGCACGCCGACGAGCAAAGCTACGGTGAGAACACGGCCATTCGTGCTGAGCGGCTAGTGGCTATGGCTGGCGTATGCTTAGGCTGGCTTAGCCGAGACTTTGGCTGAACCGCCAGTAACGGATTTGTGGCATGTTACCCCATTATGCCAAAATAAAACTTCCAGTTACAATTTTAAGGTGTCACAATAAATAATATGGAGTATTTTGTATTACAAGAATTTTTTAACAGCAGTTTATTAATATTATTTGTACACTTTGAGTCAAGACAAGTCGAAGCCATCTATGATATGTAAACAAACATGGCGAATAAAACGTCGATAACATATTCAGTATACCATAGTTATAGTGCGTTCGAAGCGCTGGCTCAATTCTTGTGCGATTGAAGTTTATAAACTGAGGACGTTTGTTTGCTCTTAGTGACATCATAAATGTAGTAATTAGGATCAGAGCGTTGTGAGCGCGTCCAAGGATCAAGCGGTGCGAAAAGGCCAGTGCACTGCTGAACAACGAGAACTGCACTACCGCACCTAACCTAAAAGAAACGCTCTTCAAAAATACCAACAAGAAGGAGCTAGGGATGCCCACAATGACGATCTTTCAAGTACGAGGTATCATACATTTTTTTTTTGTCACACGTAAACTACTGTAGTTTAGTATGGGGCAAGACAAGATCAACAAACGTTAGAAAACTTTCAGTAATGCAAAATAGGGTAATCCGGAGTATCACTTATTCCAAACTGGACTGTTCTGCAGATAGTTTGCTCAGGAAATTGAGACTAATTAATATGGAGAACCTCTATAACTATCGCCTTTGTAAAATGCTGAGAGATGAAAAGAAACAGTACGTTAAACCTATCACTAATCTAGCAAACTTACGAATAAACAAGCATTTTTATAGAACTAAGCATCCTTAGCCCTGCTTAGTGCAGCGCAGCCGAACCAACTATGGAGACCGAATGCTACGACAGACAGTACCAAGTATATTAAACTATTTATACCAGAAAGATGTTGACTTGATGAATGTTCCAAAATCAGTCCTCAGAAATTTATTGCTTCAGTAAATATTTCTGTAAATGTTCATTGTCGTGATATATGTGCACTATACTTCATAAACTGTTTTTTTTTTCTTTTTCTGTTCTGATTTTTGTATTGAAAGAAAGTGAATGTATCCTACTCAGATATTGTTTGTCTTTTTATTGTTGTATTATGCTTTCAAATTACAGGGTCATGTTGAGAGTGAATGTATGCTGTTTGCGTGTGGGTTTCATGAAGGTTATAGTTAATTCGCATTGCTTTAGTACTGTATAGATTTATCACTGTATGATTTCTGTATAGATGATCTGTATGGGCACGGCTTTTGTGCGCTCCGCAGCTGTCTGCGTGAATACGGGGGTGAGAGCTTGTCAAGCTGCTGTCCAGCAGCTTTTTCTTTCATCTCCCCATGTTTGGAAAAACATGAACTAAACAGCATCTATCTATCTATCTATCTATCTATCTATCTATCTATCTATCTATCTATCTATCTATCTATCTATCTATCTATCTATCTATCTATCTATCTATCTATCTATCTATCTATCTATCTATCTATCTATCTATCTATCTATCTATCTATCTATCTATCTATCTATCTATCTATCTATCTATCTATCTATCTATCTATCTATCTGTCTATCTATCTGTCTATCTGTCTGTCTGTCTGTCTGTCTGTCTGTCTGTCTGTCTGTCTGTCTGTCTGTCTGTCTGTCTGTCTGTCCGTCCGTCCGTCTGTCCGTCTGTCTATCTATCTATCTATCTATCTATCTATCTATCTATCTATCTATCTATCTATCTATCTATCTATCTATCTATCTATCTATCTATCTATCTATCTATCTATCTATCTATCTATCTATCTATCTATCTATCTATCTATCTATCTATCTATCTATCTATCTATCTATCTATCTAATCTGCCTGTCTGTCTGTCTGTCTGTCTGTCTGTCTGTCTGTCTGTCTGTCTAACTGCCCCATATTTCGAACAGCGACAACTGGGGAGAGACGGAATCTAAGTATGTATAAGTTAGCTACACACATAAAAAAAGTTTTCCTTATGTGCCTTTCTCTCCTCTTGTCTTTCGTCTTTTTGACGGGCATTGTAAGCAAGCGAGGGCGTCCTATAGAATAGGCAAAATGCACCGCATAAATTCATGGAGGCGAGAGATTTCTGTGTAGTACTCCGAGCATGAGTCTCGAGTACACGTTGTCTGCGTATTCTAAGAAAGCAAACTATACTGAATCTCAGTGCCATGCCACGCTTTCACAAATAAGCATGCTTATGTACTGTGAAATCATTAGGTAACTGGCTACGAATAGAATACGTGCGTTTCCCAGTACGCCACCGAACACTAAAGAGGCAGGAGCACGGTCCTTCCGAGACTACTAACATATCAGACCTCCTTCGGAGATGTGCATGCAGGACTTTCCTGGGATCCCCGTTGTGCATCGTGATTCCAAACTGCTGCCCATTGAAATGAAGAACCACTATTATTCGACAAATCACTTCAAACAGGCTCACTGCAATTTCCACGTTCGTCACTCTATCAGAATCTCTGGAAAAGGATGGAAACGGAGAGGAACAGAAATTGCAGCCTTTGACTGTAGTTAGTACGTCGCTGTGGCTAAGCGCGCTGCTGCTCGGGTTTTTCTATTTAGGCAAGAAACTGAATGCACAAGTGTATTATGTCCCGAGGCTGTTTGGGTGAAAGAAATTCTTTCGAGGGGACACTCATAGACGAGAGAGCACCTTGGGCGCCTAAAAATAAGCAGAAATATTCCTTAAAACGAGCTCGCAAGAAAATATAGTCAATTGGATGCTAAACATAAAGTAACCGTGTCCGTAATAAAAAAAATAAACACGGGGCGTGCACTCCCTCTCTCCCCTTTCCATACTGATCTAGCTAGAATATTTCGATCGCTTCTTTATATAAAGGGATTCCTTATACTCAAGGAACCACCTTACGCCACCTTATTAGGTTCACCAAGGAAGCTACCGCGAGATTCTTGTCGAGCTTGGGTGGGCTGTGTCTGTGAGCGCCGACTGCTGATCATATCCCATGAGGCGGGTGCCAAACGCCGTTTCCTACGATTTCCTTAATGCGCCACTGCTACGCTACTAATGCAAAGCAGAAAGGCTTTGGCAGAAGGTACAAATTTCCATTCAGACGACGGCTGCGGTAGCGCGGTGTTGCAGCGAGTACTTTGAAGCCGTCAGCGCCCGGCTTTTCCTTGCTTCAAACGCTGGCGGCAGCGGTCGTTGAACAGCGCCGTTATAGGCGCGCGCCGTCACGCAGCCTCCATTGCAATCCGGTCGTTGAGACGTTTCAATAGCCCCGACGCAGGCTCGCATCATCGCCGCGTGCGGAGATTCACGAACATTACGCAGATGCCGCCGAGGAAGAAATGGCCGACTGGTCGTGATCGCTTCGGCGATGAGGCGTATTCATGGTCAGGAGGCTTTTCCCTCCCGCGCTGCTGCCCCGGCGAAATGGGTCGCCTTTCCCTCGCCCGAGCGGCCGCGTAATGGGCTTGGAGCGCGTAATTGTCGCCCGCTAAAATGGCTTCTCGAGTAATTACCCATAATGGCGCCCGTGTTCCTCTCTTTAACGCCGCGCATTTAATCTTCATCATCACGTCTGCATTGCTTGCTAATAGGTTGTTTACGTGGCCAGGAGAGATACCTGCCCCCTGTCGGACGCCTTTCCCCCGGCTGCCACGCCGGCGGCGCTGTCCGCGAGGTTGCTGCGCAACGAGGCGCTTGACGGATTATCCCAGTGTCCGACACTTGCAGTGATCATGTTTCGGCGCCAAACTTGCATCGGCGGCGCTGCAATCGCTTAGCCGTCAAACGTGTATCAAACTGCAGAACATATGATTGCACGCGCACGAAACGCAAAGACAGCGATTCCCATCCCTTAGTCGGACATACCGCCATCGTTCAGAGACGTTCCCATCGACATATCTGACTGACATTTCGATATAATCCTCTATCGAAACGGCAGCCACAGCTTCACGACAGTGGGCTTCGTACGGCAGAAGCGGTCGCAAAGGTGAGTCTGCGCCGAGACAGACAGTACTGGCTGAGCGCTCGATGCGTCCTTAAAGAGAGACAGTGCGGCAGGGAAATATCAAACTAAGCAAAACAGCTAGAATTTTCGCCGGAACTTACTAGTGAAATTTTATTTGCGCCGAAAGACACAGCTTTGCTGGGAATATCTCTAAATTATAATCTCGAATCCGTTCCGTATTCGAAGCATCCGCGAAATGTGAGTTTTAACGAAATCACTTCTTTGCAGAGAAGCTCTGCGAAGAATCAGACAAGCTTCTTTGAAAGACGGGCAACGTGGTCTGAAGCCGAAGCTCCGTGACTGGTCGAGTCAGCCGGCTGTCACCGCCGATGTAGATCCTTGTCACAGCAGCAAGGAGGAAGCGATAGGGGCCTCGAGGCAGATGCTGTCCACTGTTTCCGCTGCGTCACTTGCGTCTTCTGGCAACGTGCACGTACTGGAAAAGAAGGCTTCGAGCATTTTAAATAAACTAATTGAACTCGCCAAACTGAATTGCAGTATCAAGCAAACTGCTGATCAAGCGCACGCACGTACGCGGCGAACTTTGCTTCGGTTATTGCGCACTTGTTCACTAGTAAGTACGCTCGCTGACGACCCTTGGCACTGACTCAGATGTGAACGTTGCAACATCCACTTCCGTAAGTTGCTCCTGAGGCTTATAGGCGAAAGAATTCAAGATACGTTTCGCCCAACTGTAGCCTGCGCCTGCCGGCTGTATAGTTGTCGTCAGGAAAGCCATGTATCATATTGAACATGCATCAATAGGTTGAATGTTCTTTTCGGCTAATAACCTCCAATGCGTACCGGCACCTCTTATACTGCATGCATAATAATAGCATGTGCTGGGAATTTCTTTTATTTAGTGAACAAAAACAGAGGTAAAGGGGCATTCATGAGGAGTTTGTGAGATAGTTTTCAGCATATATCAAATCATATTTGCTTGTCCACTATCAGAAAACATGATATACCACGCACTCTCATTGCACTTCATATCACGACATGCATACATGCGCGTGTTTGCATGAGCGCCTTCTAAGAAAGATATAAATTGCAGCCGATATAGCTAAACTGTCCAAAAGCAGAGTGTGTGTTAGAACGTCACGTTTCATTCCCATTTCGGCCGAGATTTCAAGGCAAGGATTCACGCAAGTCCTGTATGCATGAACTCTGCAGAGTCTGGTCGGGTTAGCCTCTCGAGTAAAAATACAGTCGTCGGGTTCTTGTATACGCAGTCGGGTCGAAAGTAGGCGGCGGAGCGAGTCGAATTAATTCGCCCGCAGAGGTATATATAGGTTAACTCCCTTTAACTGCTTGTCTAAAATCGTGTAGACGCTGTTAAGTCGGGGAGTCGAGTTATGGGAAACTCTGGGATCAAAAATTAAAGGGTTGAACGGTGCTGGATCGAATGTGGAGCGAAAGCTTTGGCTGCGGCCAACTCGCTGTTGTCGTTCCTCTCTATCAAGGTGCCAACTATCGAGTTGCTACCACAAGCGGTTTCTTTGTCTTCTTCTTGCCGTTGTTCCTCTGCAACAGCGGCGAAACCGGTTGCTAGACAACGGGACGCTTTTCAGGCACCGGCGGAATGCTCAAGGGTAGCGTAATGTGCTTTTCGCTACAAAATCATGGTTCACATTTAACCTCCGCATTTAAGAGTATATGACGCGATAGAGTAGGCTACCTGACAACATTTAAAGTCCCTCCTAAACTAAGCCGTATGAACGTGCCCGCGTGGCATAGGGGTAAAGTGAATTCAAATGTCATTGCAGGCTGATTCAAATAAGGGAGTAATTACTCGCTTGTTAAAAATCTCCTCCACCTTGGGGGATTCCCCTAAATATTTGACCAACAGCCTGATTCAAATGTCACACTCCAACATGAAGGAGAGGCCCGAGTTGACGCTCTTTCAGGCACCTTCGAAATGATCGAGGGTAGCGTAGCTTTCGGCAACGGAATCAAACACAAGCAGGAAGCTTGTACAGTAAGTGCAAATCTCTGAGCTAGGCGCCGCTGCTATACTTACTCGTTTAGGGTGCCTGTCAGCGCCGAGAAGGGAGTTCAGACACCAAGCGAGTGGAGTTTGGGTGATCTCGTTTACGCGACGCTGTCTCGACCCGGTGTTGTTGAGTCAGGGCTGCAGAGATCGGTGAAGCCTGCGACTCGTTGCCTAAGTGGGCCGGGGGCTAATTTTAAAATTCTGGGACCTTTGTACCCACCTGAAGTATCGAGGAAATTCAACCTTGGCGTGTTTGGAGCATTCCGCACGGATGGAAGTTAATTAAAACGACGACATGCGATTTGCAGCGCGAGATAGTGGCAGTATATAGAACACGGGAGGTGATCGGCTGTGGCGATAGCATCCAGGATCGACCTGCTGCATAGTTGCCATTGCTTTATCATATGTGCGCTCCCGGTGTGCGGGTTCAAATATACGCTTGCCAATATGTTCTTGTTTGTTTCACTCGTGCTACTTTCATCATATTTCACATTTGACATAACTCTAACTGAACATCTCGTTTTCTTCCGTAACAGCTTTATTACTTCGGAAATAAACGGCAAGCATATCTGTTAATTTCATACGTACCGCGTTCATGACAGTTCCCCGAAATCCCCGGTGCTTATCAGTAATGGATTCGTTTCAGTGATTCTGCAGCAGAGTACTCAAATTCTGCGCAATCCTGCAGAATGAAATTGAAGCGTGAAAGCTTTGTGCAAAAAGATGACGTTCATTCGCAAGGATTTATTAGTCGCAATTGCTCCGCATATAGTCCAGATAACAGGAGGTGTTCGTCTGTAGCTTTCGCTTCCGCCTTTGCCGAAGAAATTCGCTTCTTTCTCAGCAACTCGGAACTAAGGTACCGAGCGTGTTATGGCTGGTTTCATCTGACCAGCGGAGTGGCGGATCTAATTTTACCCAAAACCGACTTTGCCACTACAATGAGGAGTGCACCAAAGTAGCTGGCGCCTGCAGCTGATTATTCTTTTACTGCTCAGAAAGCGCAGAAGGAAGGTTTCTACAATTTAGAATGCTGGCTTATGACGTTGGCACGCTTAGAACATGTTGTATAGATTTCTTAATCACCTGCTCTCTGATTGAATATATGTAACATTCTTCTACATTTCCCAGCGTCTTATATTTTTCGTTAAATGTTGAATTGACTGGAAACCTTTTCCAGCGGGGTTTTTATGTGCTGTATAGGAGTAGTATATTTCAATTTATGGGTCTAATTGTTTTTACACCTACCACCATGATGATTGCCTATTTTCGCGCGTTAAGGAAATGCTTAAATATAAAATACAATCTTCATTCACGCAACGAAAGAAAATAGTGCTATACCTTAAGGTTTATAGCGTTATTGCCATGTATAAATGCACGCAGAGGTAATAAGGACTGCAATGCACTAATGATGCACTGAATATTATATAAGGCCACCTTTTGCGCTAAAAAAAAATGTCGGTGTAGGCATTTGCGACTGCTTGGGTGTGACAATGCAAGAGCATTAAGGCGAAAGCCTTTAATGCCTCATACTTACGGTGTCCGGCGTCCTGTCCAACTATAGCTGTAAATCATCCTGACTTAGCCACTCCGGGCACGTGAGAAACGTACTTTCTTGTCTAGCGTCATGCCTGCGCGGTTGCCATGGGGACCGCCACCGCTAGTTAGTGGTTGATAGTAACCAATAATGATAGTGGTAGTTAGTGATAGAGGCAGTGATGAGGATAAGCACAGAGAGGAGTGACTGTGACCTCATCACCTGGTGACGTCATGACCAGATGTGAACTCATCATGACGTCACATCGAGTCATGTCTAGTAACCGGAACTGACGTCATGACATCACATTCGGTCATGATGTCACCAGGCGATTCCCGCATATACATTGCTGACCCCACTGGGCATCCGACCCAGGCGGCGCCTTTCATTTAGTGCTTCCTCGAACGCCCAGCACATATAAGCAGCACAGCGGCGCCTCAAATTGCTTTAGAGGAAAGAAAAGGCGCAGCATCTGTCACAAACCAGTAGCCAAAATTATCCTGTAACCAAGTAACTAGTATCCAGCAGTCTGCTGTCTCGCACTGTGCATGCCAGGCGTCCGTGCGGCGCCTTTCATGTTTTGGTGTTTCCTCGAACGCAGCATCACACAGCATACAGAAGCGGTCGCAGTACAGTAGGCATCAGCGGCGTTTCAAATTGGTTTACAGGAAATAAAATGCGCAGTGTCTGTCAAACTTCTCCGCGGATACCTTAATCGAGCCATAAGAAAAAGGAGGAAGGTGGGAGTGAAAAAAAGAGAGAGATGCCGTAGTGCAGGGCTTCAGACCCCTACGCAGTAGCGGCTTTCGCCTCATCGCAGTTTAGTGGTCCAAAGTGCCCCCTAGAATTTTTGTGCTCCGTTTCAACAGGCAGCATTCGACAACTATACAGTTGCACAAACTCTGTTCGTCGGCGAACCGCAATATAAACGGTCTGAATGACTGAATCGGTTTGCGACCGCCTTGTATGGAGTATTTGACGCGGCTGTGAACGTTTTCTTTAGTATTCCAGATAAAGTTTTACTGTCACAAAATAATGGCGTACGGTAAAGTCGACAAATAATTAAAATCATAATTCTTTAGCAGAGCTAAATTCAACATTGGTTCGAAGTCAGCCTAAAATTGATGGCATTATTCTGGGTTAATAACCCTCAGTCCACTTGTTCGGGCTCGGTCGTCGTTGGCCTTCGCGCCTCATATAAACGCATGCTATATATATCTACAGCTTACTTCTCCAGGAGCCCCATAAACAAGTGGGGCCTGTGAGTGGACCATGCAGGCCCTAGAAAGTGAATCCCAAAGCTTGAATTATTTTAGAAATGGCATACTTGAGTGATGCCAAGGAATATGTGCTACGTCGAAAGCCGTGCTTTACTGACTGGAGATTACGTACCCAGAAGCCACGCGATATAAGACGGGGCGAAAGCTTAAAGAGGTTGAACATCTTCCATTCGCTTGTCGTGGTATTGAAACTTATGTCTAGGTTATAGCAATATGACCTCAGCGTAGTTTCTGCGAACGAAACGTGGTAAGAGTATAAAACTGCTATGGCACTTGCGAACAAGCAAACTGTAACCAACTTCAAAACGTATAGAGGGGCTATTGAAACAAACCCGGCTACACAGCCGACCGCCGGTTGTTTCGATGGAGGCGTCCATGTGCGTTGTTAGTGGACGTTAACATCCCCAGGTGGTCGGAATTACTCCGTTGCAGAATCCACTTTCATGCCCTGCTCATGCGATGTCGACAGGCGCTTTTCTGCTTGGTCAGCTCTCCGCGCCAGCAGATGCCCTCCTCCTGATCTTCGTAGCGAGCGCAGCGGCGGAACCCCGTGTTAACGGTGCATACGCGCGGCTTGTGCCACGCACGGCGACCTTGGCTTTACATTAAAAAATGCAAGGAAGATGATTGAAACCCGAGCGCGAAAGCAGAACTATACATCATGGGATACCACATTCAGGTAGATTTGTTATTACAAAACGTTATTCCTGGAATACTGCAGAATCTGCACTGAAGAAATGCATAAACCTGAGCGTTGCCGTGTTGTACGCGAGATGCGTCAGCGGGATTCCGCGAGTGACAAATACTGCGAATATCATTTCCTGTAAACCAATTATAGAACGCCGGTCAACTCTGACGCGCTGGTTGTGTTCGACAAGGGGCGCGCGATGTACCGTGTGGAGCAGCAACGTCAGGTTTTCGTATTTCTCCACTGCAGATTCTGCAGTGGTCTCCGAATTTTTCACGCTGCAGTTGGTTGGTTACCTCTGATTACACATTATCTAACCATTCCCACCTATTTGTGCGCGCAAATAACGCCCTTTGCCGCTCGTTCACGTTCAAACATTTTAAATTTTCCTCACTTTTTCCCTCACGGAACTCACTTTTTGAAAGGACTGCTTCCAGTGCATTGAACAGGTGTCCTTTCCTTCTTATGGACTGGAATATCGTCTCCTTGTGGCTGCGCATTTGGAAATGTCTACCTGTGCCTTTTTTCCCGTCGAGACTACAAATCTTACCTTTTTTACGTTATGCAGCGCGGTACTGCTTCTCCGTTCCGGGCGATAACACTATGATTGCCACTAAATGATTCAGCTATTACTTGCATTTCACTGCATCATTCCCCTCTAAACGGCTTCCCACGGCAGAGGGGCGCTCACTGTGATCGGCTGCGCGCATAGCGAGCTTCAGAAAAACCGCCAGCTTCTTGACCCCGGATCCCAAACAACCTTTGTGTACTATTACATCCCCTGGAAAACTGTTAATCAAACTTCCAAGCGTTTTGCAGCTCAACATCATCTAGCCGCCCAAGCAGGGTATACACCCCAAACTAAGTGCACCGGGGCAATTAACACCCTCCGCGTTTCTCAGTAAGCCGACACAAGGAAGAACTCGCAGGCCCTGAAGCCGCGGCACTGTGCCCATGTGGCGCACCGGGAAATCACCGTGAACATAATGACGCTTGCGAACCATCTCAATCTCGGAAATATTTTATTCCAGGTGTCAAAACTGAGCGCGAAAAACATGCATCAAGCTCCGTGCCTCAGACGTCGTGCCCATCGAAACCTACCGCCCCACTACTACCAGCAAGCTACAACTCAAGCGAGTTGTGCTGAACGCTAAATACGAAGATTTCTCCTATGTAGCCAACGACCCCTTAACGCTAGTGATGTTATGCACAACTTCAGCATGGACATAACTCCTCCTTGGCGGCTTAAACTATCAACATCTTGCATGCGGATACGACCGTACCTCATCCTTGGAACAACTCGACCGCTGCAGCGTTCACCATCTCACTATCCTAAATGAAACTTCCACGTCTGCACGTCTATAGGCTGTGATGCGCAACAGAGACAAACCACGACCGTTCGTGGATTCCTAGCGACCTGCACTGCACGTAATGACACGGGTGATACGATGGCGAGTAATCACTATTTCTCAAATGGCTTTTACTTGCAAGCGAGCTTCCTGTCTATTCGGTTTATATTCGCTTCCCGCTAAACGTATTGACTAGCCCAAGGCTCGACCGGCCCTCGACTTCTCATCTGCCTCAATCAAGGACTCCGGAAAATTGTGTTGTGCCACTATTCAAACAATTTCCCAACACGCCGAACATAGCTGTAGTTCTTTGGATTATGCATACATTTAACACATGCCTCCTAGGACTGAATAATTGAAGTCGTTGTTCTATTAAAGCATGTCACAAGTATATAGCTATGCTTTGAAAGGAAAGGTGCTGGCATAACACAAGAAGCCAAAAACTACGGCGAACTAGCCATCTACAACCTACTCGGGCCTGCGATTGCGCATTGGATAAGCTCCACACCTGAAAAATCTGGAATATTATGCGATTTGAAGCACAATATGGATCATCAAATAAATCATGAACTATGTACTTCGGTAAGAGTTTGCTCCGAAAGAAATGCCTGTCCACCCCCTCCAAGCTCTTTGTCAGCCTCAAATGGATTCCTGTTGAACAGGGTGTACCGGTGAATGACCTTGCACACGCTCTGTCCAGTAAAAAAAATCCCCCTCCCGCCCACCACCCGTCTGCCTGCTTGTAGCACTGTAATCCAACAGTAGACCGCCTCGAGCACCTCCGCAACTTGCGGTATCTCCAGACGAGCCCTTTCATCCCTCTCTGATTGACTGCCCCTTTCTGACGCCACTACCTCGACACGCACAATCTCCCTCCCCTTCGAATTGCATTCCCATTACATTCTTCATAAATCAGGAGTAACAAGCATCCTCAGACGTATTGGTTATGCCCCGTGCCTCAACACATCTTGTGCCTTTCCTTGACGTGGGCTCGACTGATCGTTCCAGATGAGTAAAGGTGTTCAGGAGGCAATATAGAAGCGCCCTATAGAAGAGTGGGAATGGCAACGGTAAGCCGACGTATCAGCAAGAAAAATAAATTGGAAACGACTAAGCTGGTCAGATAACGGAATTAAGAAAGGAAGCGAGCAAAGACGCGTGGATTCCAGAAAATCGAGAGAAGCAAAAATTATGTTTCCTCGATGTGCAATAGACTAAAATGGGAATGTTATCGATGAAAGAAACGAGAAATACAGGCCTTCGTCTGTTGTAAAACAATGCAGCCCGCTGATCGCAGCATGACTGAAGTTGCAGACGCAAAGAAAATGGACTAAACATTATAGAACCATATGAGCTTACTGTGTAACACACACACACACACACACGCACGCACACGCACACACACACACACACACACACACACACACACACACACACACACACACACACACACACACACACACACACACACACACACACACACACACATATATATATATATATATATATATATATATATATATATATATATAGAGAGAGAGAGAGAGAGAGAGAGAGAGCAAGAACTGATATATGTAGATGTTTGCGGCTCGAGTCCTTCCCTCACTATTAAGTCACCCGATTGAAGACCACAATGTTGTAGCTGGTGTGGTCCCTGGATGCCGGATGCGAGCGATAAGGAGAGGCCAGAGTCTGCAGCAACACCATCTAATTAATTCCCGCGGAATTTCATGACTCGTTGGTGTTACTCAGAATCTGAATGCCGCACCGGCGACGGTTGTTAAAAAAACGACACTCGTTCGTAGCTCCAGCTCAGCTGATCTAACGCTAATTGTTTCTTTGTCCTATACTGAAACAAAAGTGGACACTTCACAGAATAAGTGCAAATGCGACATGTTTACTCGTATTTCTGGTGCACGCCTGTTGTTTTCAAAAACATTCTAGGGGGAGGGGGTAGGGGCTCTGGACCGCTTAAGTGTAAATGCCCTGAAGTGCGCTGAGGCGAAAGCCTTTATAGCGCTGTGGTCCGTAGCCCTTCACTACGGCACCTCTTTGTCTCTTTTTAATTTCACTCCCACCTTCATTCCTTCCTTTATGGCGCGGTCCAGGTGTCCGCGCAGAAGCGTGAGAGATACTGCGCTTTTTCAGTAAACCAATTTGAACGGCCGCTGATTCGTGCTTTACTGCATCTCCATGCTTTGTGGTGCGGCATTCGAAGAAGCGCGAAGTCAAAGGCGCAGCATGGACGCCTGGATCGGGCTTCTTATATGCGTGAACCGCCTGGTGAAGTCATCGGTCGTAACCGGACATGACGTCGTGATGACGTCAGTTCCGATTATTACACTTGCTCGGATGTGACGTTATGATGGCGTCAATTCAAGTCATGCCGATGACGTCACCTGGTGATGACGTCAGTCAATCATTAGTCACTATCACACCATGAAGTGTCACTGTCATCATCAGGAGATCACGTCGCTATCATCGTCACTAACTGCTACTATCACTAACCATGCTATATCATTATCGGTCGCTTTCTACCGCTAGCTAGAGTTATTCACTGACAGCTTTAAAGGTAAACAGAACCCCCGCGGAATCTCGCGAAGTGGGATACTTCTCGGGGACGCACGCAGGGACGGACCCCAATGAGCCAAAGGAATCGCCTATTAGACGCTGTGACTGCACTTCCACCATCGCCATAGTCGCTGCCGCGAAGAGGTGTCAACTCCTGCACCTCTTCCATAGCGGTGGTGCCGTGAGGTGGGGTGAGTGGCGCTTTTCAGAGAATGCTTCGGAATAAATGAGTAGAAATCTTTGTTTCAGAGTGACAGTTTTCTGCAAGAAGTAACGAGTTTAGCTGGGCTATAAGCCAGGCACTTCCCGCTCACGTGGACGAAAGAATAAAGCGGCCACACAGCCGTCCGAACTCGAGAGTGATGCCCCTTGACCTTTCCCGAGGACAGTTAAGAAAGTTCGACTCTGGCGTGACCCCCCGTCAGCGACACAAGGATGCTTTTCCTCTGCTGGCGGGGCGGAACCGTCGAGAGGCTTCACCGCCCATGCACTTTGTTAACCTACCCCGCAGAGCTATGCCGATCCCCGCGTTATTCGCAGTTGGCAGACGCCACTTTCTTTTGAGTTCGATCGCAAACGGATGGGAACATTCGTGGGGAGCACAATAGAGCGATACTCCGACTACATACACACACCCCCAGCAGTACATACGCAAACCCTTAAACCGATCTATTCCGCCGCCTTCCCTCCTACAAACGTTTCATGCCTTCATAGCGGGGCGCTCGGGAGGAAGAAGGCGCGAACCAGGTTTGCAAAACCACTCGACTCCGCGGTGCCTCTGTTGTCGCTGCTGTCATCGCTCGTTTCGGGTAGGAAGGGGAGTCCGCACCCGTGGGTTTCGGCGGCCTTCGAGACCTCTCATCCAACAGACTGAGCTGCTGAGCGCCCATGACACGGTTCAATTTGGCCCGAAGCCAAAGAGGGGACGCTTTCATCTGCCACACGCGATGCTGAGCTACGAAAAGCATTCTTTCGATGCATGCAGTTCGTAGATACGATATTACCATGATATTACCGTGAAGCTTTAGGGTGGTCCTTTGTTCTTTTCTGGGCTCAGTGCCACCAGCTCGCGGCTTTATCCCTTTGTGAAGTGCGATGCGATCAATTTATCTTGAATGATCACAGCCATGGGTACCTGCTTCTATGCTCCGTTTCACAAGCTGTTTGCAGCCACCAAGTAAAGGTGACCTGTCAGACGACGTGTCCTACATGATTGTTCTCACATGCGCCTGTCGACTGCGGCGTACGAGTGTGCACAATCAGGTTGTACGCATCATCCCGAGGCGCTTAGGTGGGCCTCACCTTTCATACTGCAGCAAACGTCTTGAGAAACGGAGCACGTTTGGCTCGGGATTGCCGTCGTTACATTCGGCCATCTTATCTCGAAAATCCCCTGACTACACTATATTGAGTTGTACTGCCAAGACCAGCGAAAATTAAGTTTCCCGCCGGACGCCGAGCGTTGACATCGTCATCGCTGTCTGAGTTCTTCACAGGCGCAAGTCAGACCCTATAGAGTTGATTTCCGTTTTGTGCCTCCAATGCGCTTCAGATTGTTGATTAGGGGTGCATTTATCCATGCTTTTTCAATAAGCTCTCAGTTGCTGGTCAGCACGGTCCGTATTCTTGCCATTCCTCACTGAAATTGTATCCCCGCGTGTCACACTCAACTGTATGTTTCTGAATGCACCTTAGTATATTTGCTAACATTGACTATGCTAACGTTGTTAACATTTGATAACATTAATTATGCAATACTTGCATTTTTTATTATTACATTTATTATTATACCGCATTTGTAATATTATTTTGCAACTGTATTTCCACATTTTTACATTCAATATCTTTATTACCTTTTAAGCGTCAAATGCGTTTTCTTTCATTAACGCGGAGGTCCAATAGCAACTCATATATTCTTTCTTGGGAACGTGCCACGAACGTCACATGAAACGAGAAGACGAAAGAAAGGCGAACTTAACAGCAGAAAATTATTAAGCTCTCTGACTCACTAAAGCTCGCATGCAATGGCATTCGTGCCTAACAAGCGAGATCAGGTCAGCTGCCTGCAGCTGCAAATAACCCATGGCCGTGATACTTCGCCGTTTTTTTTTTGTTTGTTTTTTGTTTTCTGTAGACGAAAGTTTTTAAAGTCGTCGTGTGGAATTTTGCGCAGTTCATCTTATTTAAGTTACTAATCAAGCGGGATAAGAAAAATAATACTCCAAGAAGCAACAAATGACGACAAATATTACGGGACTCGTTTCGTACAGCTGACGACTTCCTGATTTCGTCTAATCGTTCCGTCGAAATACTTAAAAAAAAAAAAAATCAGTCTATACTGAACAATATCAGCCCACCTTAACAGAATCATACACTGCCTTTTCTCTTTACTCTCATTTCATTCTTTTTTAAAAGCGCGCAGCCTTTCTGTACGAATTGAAACAATATATACTCTGAATGTATTTGTAAATGGTTAGCTTCTGTGACTGCTATTTGTCCAACCCAATTAAAAGAAGGAGAATAGAGTTCCGTCTCCCATCTAAACAGCGTTCCAGCTTCATCGTCTCGCACTTATCACTGTGATTCCTCATCGCCTCCCCTTACGACCAAAGTAGATGCACATTGTTTGCGAAGTTTCCATAGACGCCCATATAGACTCAAAACATTGCGGATGATGGGCTCCTCAGCGAACGTAGGTACTGTGGTCCAGTCGATTTTATGACGTAACGCCTACGTACTTTGTAGATGCGAACTAAAAAAGAGGCCATCCTGTTTTCGTCCGTGTGATTTTTGTGCGCTGGAATGATGTGTCATTCTGGATCAGCATTGTCGTATTTACGAGCCCTCCTTTTTGATGGTGAATTTTCAGCGCTCGCTAACCTTTGTGATTCAAGTGTAAAAAAAAAAATGCTCTTTCTGTGCAGTTGGCACAGCAATAAACGTAGCTGACAGAGAACAATGCACAGGATGGGAGTAAGCCAGCAACACTTCTAAAGCGACAGGCTTAGCATAATTCTTATTAAATGTTTTTGCAAGTATTTTCCATCAGAATACAGCAAGGTGTGCCCTTGAATTTCGCGATAAGGTGCCCAACAAATATGACTGGTAGATAATCATGAATCATTATATATGAACTACACAAATACAGTGATAAAGCATACCAACAATTTATACACCTCCAGCAGCGAACGGTACATATTAGCGACCAATTGAGCGTTATAGTAAAGCCGGTGATCGACACTGACAAGAACTCAGTTGTGAAAATCCAGAGGGAAATGGTGCAGTGTGTCCACGCTGTGGCGATATGCCACGGTACTTCGCTATAGGTGAGTTTAGTTTATACAGCGCTTCGAAACAAACGAGATGCCACAACGCCGTAACAACAATTCACGCCGGCATCACGCAGAATAACGAAACGACGGATTAATAGGACTGGCGGAGTATTGATGCTACAAAACAACAATTATTATGAAGCTACTAGCATTCCAGGCGAGAACTTCGCAGCCGGAGTATTTAAAGAGAAGCGAGTTAATTTTCTTCCATTCTGTCCGAGAACAGACAGCCAGACGGCAGAGAGGAGGAACTGCTTTGTTGCCTGCAAGCACCGCAAAAAGTACTGCAATGATTGCTAGTGTAAGCGCAGTTATAAAGACGGGCTGCAAGAAACATGTTGCAATAAAATTACAAATTAGCACAATGCTTTTAGCAAATCCTTTAGCGTCATTCGCAAAATAACGTATTGTATAATTTATTTGTCTCGTTGGAAGTAAAAAGTCGAACGAATAGTTTATTAATTTCCTTATATGAGTCTTTTGGCCTCCTCGCAGCCTGCAAAGGTGGTTCATGTTTGTCTTCCAAAGGTACTTCCTTTGAGCCTCACCTGCAGTGCTCCCTTTGAGCCTCAGCTGCAACAGTTCTAAAAAACTATCGGTATGCTACAATCGCTCTACAGGTAGGCCTTCAAATCCGCCTTGTTGCAAAGGACCTCGCTTTCATAGTTACGTCTGCGTCAGCAACCAACCAATCATCGCTAACCGCAATTAGCAAGGCGGTGTAAAGTAGAAAAAATGATCGACCCGCCTGATAATTGCAGCATTATGAAATCAGTGCTTAACTGCACTTCCCTTTCATTCCCTCGCAATTCAGTACCGCGTATCCTCACTGTCACGGGAATCGTACTTTCTGCTCCTGCAACTGCTGCTCAATAAGGTTGTGTTTTGCGTAAAAAATGGGTCCCGAAGAGCCAGAACGGTTAAAAAAGTGAGCATTATCTTCAAGGAAGGGTCATCGTTCTCAAAATAGAGATTAATAATAGCGCACAGGGGAGTGAAGCCTCGCTTCGAATGCTTTATAGTCGGATATACCTTAAGCAACAAGCAGCTTTCGTTTCTTGCCACTGAGGCCAATGGCAGCAATCGACGCTAATGACGTCGAGAATAATCCCTTTGGACCTTTCAACGTGACAACGCAGGGTGTGACAGATGGAAGGAGATTCCCCGCTCCTTAATCGGGTTCATCGCGACGTCATGAGAACCATTTGCTTAAGGGACTGCTGTGAGGGGTACCTGCCGCTGTGTTCTTGAAATGCATCCGACTGGAGCGAAACATTGCAATGAATTGTCTCTAGTCTGAAAAAAAAAATAATAATAAAAGACCTCGCAAAGCAAACGATTAAATTAAGGCTGATATCGCTTCCTTTCTGCTAAGGACGCAGCTCGTAAAGCACAGGCGCTTGGAAACAAACTGAGGAAAGTACAGAAGAGTAGTAAACTTTTGCGGCCTTCTTAAGCATAAAGTAATGCGATCGAAAGTGGGCTTGCATGAGTCACCTCTTTCTTTAAAGCTCTATGACCTTCCTTTTTGGTTAACAAGACAGATAATACTGATCGTATACCCCGCCAGGGTGGCGCAGCGGTTACGGCGCTCGACTACCAAGGATGATGGATCGAACCCCAGCCTCGGCGGCAGCTTTTCGATGGAGGCGAAAAGCAAGGCGCCCGTGTGCTGTGCGATGTCAGTGCACGTTAAAGAACCCCAGGTGGTCGAAATTTCCGGAGTCCTCCACTACGGCGTCTCTCATCGCCTGAATCGCTTTGGGACGTTAAACCGCAAAAACCAAACCAAAATACTGATTCTATCTATTTTTTTCACTTAATCCATCCACTAATCCGCCTTAATCTCCCGCAGTTGAAGTAATTTGTAGGACGGTACTAACCCACTCCTTAACTCATGTGCCAATCTGCAGTGAAAACCAGATTTTCGGCTAATTTGACGCATTATATAAGATTCGACCCATTTATCAATGTAAAAGAAGTACACATCAAATGTTTTGACGCGTTTTTTTCTTCGGAACAGTTCGCAACAAAGTAGGGAAATCTTCGCTATTGCGTCAACTCTCAAGCGTCTCTAAGCTTTTCTTATTCGCGTCGCTTTGGCCGTAATTGCCACCTGTGGTGCTTTCCGCAGGCAAACGAGGCGGCCCCATTTTAACAACCACTCACCGGAGCTTACGATGCCCGAAACGGTATCTGCTCTAGCGGCCCAGTTACACAGGCAGTTCCCCGATGGAATCGTTTCGTTGAACCTCCTATTTCACAAGTAAGATTCACATGCGAGCCTGAAGTGCACAGTAGGTAAATGCTCAAGAACCGCCAAGAACCTTAATTTATATAAGCGTTTGTCTTGTCCTCGCCTCGTCCCCTGCTCTCTGCCATTTGTGTGATGATGAACCAGCATGTCCAAGCATATTCCCTCTTCAAACGCTCACCTCGAAACTTCATCATGCTTCTATCTTCGTAGTAGATGCTTTTAGCTTCCCTGCAATAGATAGGTCTGACTTGCGTAAGTCATTATCGAATCTCTTCGAGTGCCATTTGATCAACACCTTTAACTTGTTTTTCGTCCACTCACCTCCTCCCCATCATCGAATGCTTTGATCTGATACTAACGCTTCATCCTGAAAAGCTATAATCAATTTATATCTGCCGGAACTGAGTGATCATTAAGCCCCGCCGGGGTGGCACAGTGGTTACGGCGCTCGACTAGTGTTCCCAAGGACGCGGGATCGAATACCGGCCTCGGCGGCAGCTTTTCGATGGAGACGAAAAGCAAGGCGCCCGTGTGCTGTGCGATGTCAGTGCACGTTAAAGAACCCCAGGTGGTCGAAATTCCCGGAGTCCTCTACTACGGCGTCTCTCATACCCTGAGTCACTTAGGGACGTTAAACCCCTCAAGCCAAACTAACCAAACCTGAGTGATCATTAAATAACCAACGCTGCGTTCTTGACCACCTGCGATTCTTCCGGTGTCCTCCACTACGGCGTATCTCATAGACTGAGTCGCTTTGGGACATTAAACCCCACAAACCAATCTACGCAGCGTTTTCAGCTGTTTTCCGAAACAAATCAGAAATGACCCATTCAGTCGCCCTTTAGGATAAAGGTGATTAGGTAAGCATTGCTTAAGAACCCGATGCTTTCTGTGGTTGCTTTCTAATCCAAATTCACTGTGTCCCACCCCCGAGAATAACGGGCCACTTAAAAAAAAAAGTGCATCACCTCATTAAAAGACATATTCCCACTGGTATTATAAGCGGGTGCTTTTAATCATCGTGGTTTCATAAAACATCAAATACCCTTATCTAGATGAACAGGATTTTTAATACCGCACATGAACTAGCCTTCTTAACGGATGGCAAAAATATGATTTCAAGATATCTGATACCTCTGAAGTTTTGAAAACGAATAATTCATTTTACTGATTTCCGTTATTCGATATACTACTCCCAAACCAAAACTGGTTTTTAAAATAGACTCATCCCAACTCGAACGCGATGACGCTACCAATTGTGGAAATAGTGTTGCAATAGTTGGAAGGTTAACATTTTCTCAAGTAGTTTTCCCCACAAGCCTTTCGGAGGCCTTCCCGGTTACCCTACCATCGATTTCTTTACTATGCCTTAAAACGGTTTTTGATGCTAATGGGAGGGTTGCGAAATCTGAAATTAACGTAATCGGATAGTATCGCAGCGTTACCGCAAAAGTTCGAAAAACAAGCTATAATATCACCGTCATATTGATAATTTGCAGCAGTATCTTGTATCACACATACGCTGCACCATGTGAACGGAAAGTAGGAAAAGTCATTCTAGTTGCAGAAAATAGTCCATATTCGCGTCAAAATTTTCGAGCCATTCGATCACTAGCATGCCTTCAAAATTAACGCAGGATGTAGACTTCCCTCATACAGTCAACTTCAAAGATCCTTAAAATTTCATCGATTTCCCTCGGCAAAGGGTTGAGGTAAATCGCGGTTTTGTAATCCTAAAAACATATGTGCTTATTACTAACCACCGGCTACAAGTACGTAATTTCAAATAGGCGTCTAACTGTAACGGTTGAAAAGTTTGAAACTAGTTACGCACCTTAGCAGCTTTTATTACTATTGTTGATTTTTTTCACCAACATTGGTAGTATGACTTTGCAGAAG